>NC_059377.1:15029530-15332864 GCF_019703515.2 Myxocyprinus asiaticus | reverse complement strand
ACAAGAAACGGAAAAAGGAGGAGGGAAAAGTGCGTCCAGAGGTGAAGCTACGAGAAAAGGCAGCCGATGAGGAGAAGAAGAAAGAAAAACCAAAAGCTTATGCTCCAAGTCATGCGAAGATCCGCTCCACAGGTCAGTCTTTTACAAATTTGACACGTTTAACTTATATTCCTCTTAGATTTGTAGATATAATGCTGTGTTGTCATCTCAATGTTAAGATATATGTCATCTCAAGATGTTTTCGGTATCTAATTAAAAGACATATTTCGAGGGGAGGGTCTGATTTGACGACATCAATCAATATGTCAGTGTGTTACTGCACGATAATAAACCGTGAAAAAGCCAGAAAAGACAAAGATAGCGCGAACAAAACCGGTGCTCTGTTTCTCACAGATGCAGCATCATTTCGAATAAAATTATCCGTTTTTTTAGTGGACTGCGTGTATTTGCTGAGGGTGCTACTCAGCTGTGTCCCTGCATGTTGATCTCAGACACATTGAAGAAAATCTGTGAAGTTCTGTGCTTGTGTATGTATCTGCTTTTTCAAATTTTCCGATCGGAAGGTTATTTCCTTTTAAACGTGCTTGTAACAGGCAAAGTTTAAAGAGCCCATATTATGCTCATTTACAGGTTCATACATTTTATTTTGGGGGTCTACTAGAATAGGTTTACATGCTTTAATGTTAAAAAAACACATTATTTTTCTCATACTGTACATTTCTGCAACACCTCTTTTCACCCTCTGTCTGAAACATTCTATTTTAGCTCCTGTCTGTTTAAAGCCCCCCTTTCCAAAAAGCCCAGTCTGCTCCGATTGGTCAACCGCTTAGAGCATGTCGGAAATGTAACGCCCCTTTCCTGAGCAGGGCATTCCTGAGGCGGGCATTATGCAAATGTGTTACATAGTGACATAGCTATGTCACGGAAGTAATGGCTGGACTGCAAACCATGCGTTTCAGGCAGTTCAGGAGCAGTGTTGTCTGTGGGTGAAAGTAACTCCCTTTGGTGTGGACTTTGTGCTTTGTAACTTTGCAGATCTTTTACATGCACAAACAGCTATATTACACACTAAAGGAAAAGTAAAATCCCAAAAAGCATAACAGGGCCTCTTTAAACTAATTTTAGTGCAGTGGTTGATTGACCTGAGAAGGGTGGCGCTTCACTGCTGTTCGGGATGCATTCAGGACGGATTACCATTTACACCTCACATGCGATGTTGTCACATGCATTTTTGACCTCTGTATGTGTTTTTTTGTGATCCAATTACAAACGTTCTGCAGCCCGTTTACACCTGTATTTAGCACTGACCCCTTGTGATCGGATCACCTGAAACACTTCTTAATACCAGGGGTCTATGATGGCAACATTGGTTTGAAAAGTTCTTGGTTTATATTGTCAACAGGTTTGGAGGTGGAGAGCCCAGCTCCAGTTCCTGTAAAGAAGAATCCCATTGCACCCCAACTCGGAGAAAAATACAACATCAAACCAGCTATGCTTAAAAGGCCAAAGTAAATGGACACTCAGTTTCTTTCTTTCTTTCTTTCCTTTAATAAGCAGTCTTGTGCCCCTCCATATCTGGCTGATGATTTAAATCAAATTTGAATGCAGTTTTACTTTTATATGTATGATTAAACTCTGCCTTTCTGTCCATTCATCCATAGCACCACACCATCTGACACACCACCAGTGGAGAAGAAGTACAAGCCCCTTAACACCACCCCCAACTCTACCAAAGAGATCAAAGTCAAACTTATCCCTGCACAGCGTGAGTACGCCTGTTCAGTTTCTTAACTCGAGGAATATGGTTATGTTAATTTACAAAAAAGCTTTGCTTTTCCTGAGAGAGTAGTCTTGGGTCAATTTAATCTTCATAAAGATCCATAGATTAGTGCTGAATATCACGTCTCTCTTCCTTTTAGCAATGGAGGCAACTGGATTTTTGGATGCCCTCAATTCCGCCCCAGTGCCTGGCATCAAGATCAAGAAAAAAAAGTCTAAAGCTGTTTCTCCCACCTCTAATAAGGTTTGCCAATTCAGACATCCCTTATTTATTTTGTTTAACTTTAATGAGATACTTTGTGGAAATGTATTTCTCAAGGAGCACACACAAATTAACTAACCATGTTCATTTCGCTTTCTTCCCTCCCTTTTCCCTTGTGCTTCATACACAGCCCTGTCCGTTTGACAGTAAGCCACAGGTGTATTCTGGCTCACAGGCCAAACCATCTTCCCCTGAGACTCCTTCATCTCAGACCCCTCCTCATGAGAACCAAGAGTTGGAGCAGCCCGGCACACCTGTGCCCACCGAGGAACCTGAAGCCATGGACACCGGTGAGTCGAATGACTTTCTGTTGTATCATCTACAGTGCATTTTCAGGTGTTTAAATACAGTAACAGTCAAATGTTTGTACATACTCATTCTTTATTAGTGTTATTTTCCGCATTTAATGGTTAGTTCACCTTAAAATTAAAATTCTCTCATCATTTACTCACCCGCATGCCATCCCAGATGTGTATGACTTTCTTTCTTCTGCTGAACAGAAACAAAGATTTTTAGAAGAATATTTCAGCTCTGTTGGTCCTTAAAATGCAAGTGAATTGTGACCAGAACTTTGAAGCTCCAAAAAGCACATAAAGGCAGCATAAAAGTAATCCGTAAGACTCCAGTGGTTAAATCCATATCTTCAGAAGTGATATGATAGATGTGGGTGAGAAACAGATCAGTATTTAAGTCCTTTTTTACTATAAATCTCCACTTTCACTTTCACATTATTTTTCTTTTGTTTTCGGTGATTCACATTATTTGTGCATATCGCCACCTACTGGGCAGGGAGAATGTATAGTAAAAAATGTATCTGTTTCTCACCCACACCTATCATATTGCTTCAGAATTCAAGGATTTAACCACTGGAGTCATATGGATTACTTTTATGCTGCCTTTCTGTTCTTTTTAGAGCTTCAAAGTTCAGGTCACCATTCACTTGCATTGTATGGACCTGCAGAGCTGAAATATCCTTCTAAAAATCTTAATTTGTGTTCAGCAAAAGAAAGTCATACACACATCTGGGATGGCATGAAGGTGAGTAAATGATGAATTTTCATTTTTTGGTGAACTATTTCTTTTTAGGAAAATAGTAACTATGAAATAACACATAGCAATCAAAATTGTTAAACAAATCAAAACTATCTATATTAGTGCTTCTTCAAAGTAGCCACCCTTTGTCTAGATTACAGCTCTGCACACTCTGAGCATACTCTCAACCAACTTGGTGAGGTGCGTCTTATGATGCTTATTAAACTGTATTGAAGGAGTTCCTATGTATGCTGTGCACTTGTTGGCTGATTTTCATTCACTATATAGTCCAACTCGTCTATTTAAATACACAGTTTTCCCATGTAAAGAAAGTAATACAAAGGTTTATATTTGTCTACAAAATCTTTTTTAGCACATAAGCTTAAGCCTTTAGATCAAAAAGCATTTAAGATCATAAAAAAGTCAGTTAAGTCTCTCCAAAATTTTGACTGGTACTGGGATGTGATCTCTACCATAGCAATTGAATGAATGTGAATCTGAAATGATTTCTTGCATGTTTTCAGGTGATAAGCCCAATTCTCTGTCCGAACCAAGCGCCGAGGAGGAGAGTCTGACTAAGAAAGGAAAGAAAAAGAAAAGTGTTCGCTGGGCAGAAGAAGATAATCTCAAAGAATACTTCTACTTTGACCTGGATGAGACTGAAAGGGGTAAGACAACCTTTCCTTCTCTCACTGGTTTATCTGCACAAATAAATACTTGTGGGACTTGTTCGGTAATCAGCACTCCCTCTCCCTTAGTGAACGTCAATAAAATTAAGGACTTTGGTGAAGCGGCCAAACGGGAGCTGATGATGGACAGGCAGACGTTTGAGATGGCCCGTCGTCATACTCACGACACGATGGAGGAAAGGGTACCCTGGACTCCACCACGACCTCTGACCCTATTAGGTAGCCTGGTCATTCCAGGAGCAACCAGCCAAGAGAAGATGATCCAGAGAGACAGAGAGATGGGCATTCTGCAGGAGATCTTCCTTAGCAAGGAGAGGTAAGCCAAGACCTGCCAATATTTCTATTTCCATGTGTTTTTCTGTGGCAGTGTGTCACGATTAGTGATTGTTCATTACAAGACAACATGAAACTATACATTCAATGACAAATAATGCAGGACGGGACTTGATTTTATCCATCTGGATTTGATTGTATTGTGAAAAGTAGGCTATGATATTATTGGTTCATATTATTTTTTTAAAAACAAGTAGTTTCAGGGGCAAAGAAAGTTATTACATTTTTAAACTTTAATCTTTAGAATAATGTGCACCCATGAACCTGGGACATTTATTAAAGTAAATTGTAAATTGGGTCAATTTTGATCTGCTGTTGTCTTTAAAAACACAACATAACAGTTTCAACTAAGTTTTCATATAGAGTTTGTTTCTCTCTCTGCAGTGTTCCAGATAGCCCTCATGAGCCTGACCCTGAGCCATATGAGCCCATGCCTCCCCGTCTCATCCCATTGGACGAGGTAAGACAGACAGTGACCTTTTTACTTGGATTCAAATGTACATTCCTGTCCATTTCTTTTTAATGTAGAATTTCCCACATGGTATGTTGTTTTGACCTCTCTTTCTCATTCTTTGTTGTAGGACTCTGCTATGATGGAAGAGAATTACGTGGAGCCTGATGACAACACTCCCTCTGCTGGCCCCTCTTCTGGTGCTAATGAAGGCTCTAAGCTGCCTCCTGTTCTGGCCAACCTCATGGGAAGCCTGGGCAACAGCGGCCGCAGCCCTCAGGCGCAAGGCAACACACCACCTGCCAGTAATAACCCAGCTGTCAATGTGCAGGAACTGCTTTCATCTATTATGGTAAGAAAACATGAAGATCACATCAGCATTGCCCCTTTTTAGCTATGTGCCACTTACAATGTACGTTTTCTAAGTCTTGCCATGTGTTTTCAGGGTGCTCAGGGAACTAACCAGTCTCCAGAGGACCTGATCAAACAGCCTGATTTCTCTGATAAGATCAAGCAGCTTTTGGGCTCTCTGCAACAAAATCAGAACCAAAATCAGAACCCGCCTGTCAATGCTCCACCAAGTAAGTATTTGCTTACTTTCGATTTTGTCGAGGAAAATTTGTATGATGGTCAAACAGTGTATTTCATTGTCTGTTTTTCTGAATTTGCAGTGAACACCGGTTTGCTTGGTCATGGCCCTGGCATGAACATGAACAACATGAACATGCAGATGCCCATGAACGGCGGTTTCCCCCCAAACAAGCCCCCTGGTGGGCCACATTTCAATCACCCCCCTCCTCCCCATGGCCACGGGCCACCCTTCAATGCCGGCGGTCCACGCATGATGGGTCCCCCGCCCGGTCTGCAGGGTCGAGGGGTGGACAATGGCAACTACTGGGGCGACGACTCCATGAGAGGAGGCCCACACCGGGGAGGCCACTTCCACCGGGGGAGAGGGAGAGGAGGAGATCAGGGCTTCAGAGGACGAGGGGGTCGCGGAGGACCACGAGGGGGACATAACAACATGGGTGGTAAGTTTGAAGGGAGATTGCTTGATGGTTAAATACACTCAAACACAACAGTTGAAAGTATGAACACACATACCCATTATTTATTTAATATTCATAAAATATTTGATGCCCTTAAATAGAAATACTATTTAGTGTTGAACAGCAGTTAAGTCAACTAATTGAAGTATGCAATTAGATAAAGTACCTTATAGTTTAGCTTCTTTAAAATAGCCAGCCTTTGCCTAGATTACAGCTTTGAACATTTCGGGTATTCTCTCACCCAACTTCGAGGTGCCATCTGAGATGCTTTTTAAGCAGTATTGAAAGAGTTCCCATTCATTTAAAAAAATAAATAACATAAAAAGTAATTCGAAAATATCAGAAGTGTGTTCAAACTTTAACTAGTAGTATATAAATGTGTTAAGTTTTCTTGATGAGCTTCTAAATAATGTTAACTTTTTCTTTCATTTTAGATATGTCAAAGAGGCCTGTGTGTCGCCATTTCATGGTGAAGGGAAACTGCCGGTACGAAAACAACTGTGCATTTTACCATCCTGGCGTGAATGGACCACCACTTCCCCCCCAGCATGGACACTCACACTGAAAAACTGCCATTCCATGAACTTGCCACTAGTGGGCGAAAGGACTCAAAATGAGCCATATATACAGTAATTGAATCTCACTCAAAGAAACAGGACGATGTGGACGGAGATATTTGCGTCTGTGACTACACAATCCCGTCTGCTTCCTCTGCCTGTACAGGATCGGTTTCTTCTCCTTTTCCACACTACTATGCCTCATCCAAACACAATATGAAGGCAAATGAAAAGCAACAAGAAGAAATTAGATTCTCTTTGAAAATGGTGATTCATATGTATATTTTTATTGTGATTCTGTGTACAAGTCACTTGACTGCTTAAGATTGTACTCTGTTGTCCTGTAACCACTAGGACAAAGTGTAAATAATTATCTTCTGCCAGTGGTTCACAGTTACTCAATTCGGTATCTTCCTTGGTGCTCAAAACCCCTTGGGCAGCAGTCAAGAGTGCAACTAGGAATCCCATCATGAAATGTAACACCTTCATAAGTTATTGGGCATATTAGAACTCAGTCTGGAGATTTCTAAGATTCTACTGGTTTAATTTGGTCCCTCTTACTGTTGCCAAAAGGGGGCGCTCTCTTTGATGTTTTATTTTCAGGTTTAAGTTAAAGAAGAGTGAAAAACCATCTAGTCTATCAAATGTGACTAAACATTTGGCACATAAAAAGTGCCTCAGGCCAACTTCACACATGGTCCTCCTATTTTCAATGTTTTTGAAGTTTCAGTTTAAAAAAAAAACAGTTGGAAAACGCAGCTGACTGTTATTCAGCTAAGTCCTTTAGCACTGAATTGTGTCCATGTATTGGTGTTATGTTCAGCTTGTGCCCAAATTGGAATTCTGTACATGTGAATCACAACCTGAAGGGTTAATACTACCTTTTGTGTCAGGGCACAAGATACAATATTTTGAAGTCATGTTGGGTACTGATCTTACCTAACCTGCTAAAGAAATATCAGCTATTGTTTGCTGTAGTATGACAATCAGGAGAACTGGTTGTGATGATTTCCAACTTGATGTTGATGCTATCATATGATTTGCTGTGTGCATTCACGTATGTTCTCATGGTGTCAGACGGTCAGTCCAGCTCAGACTCACGTGGGTCATCCTGGAGTCACGTATGTCCTGCTCCATCAGTGTTCAGCTGAGCCTAACTGGGGCTACAAACCACTATCAAGGCCAAACTTATTCAGGTGTTTTCTGTGAAAACAGTGGCCATTGTGTCTCTTGTGGGACTTTTTCTTTTCTTTTTTTTTTGTTGTTGTTGTTGATTCACCATTCTATTCTCATGGTTTTATTTTGATACAAGTCGGAGGGTATTTTTTTCTATCTAAATTAGGTTTCATTATTGTTTCGAGAGATGTATATTTGTCAGAGAGTACCGCTTAAACACAATAAAAAGCATATTCAGATATGTACATTTTTGTTTTTCTATGTGTAAATTAATAAACATTAAGAAATCATGAATGTGCTATGTTTGCAGTATTTACATGTTTCAAAACTCCTTAAAGGGATAGTTCACCCAAAAATGAAAATTCTCTCATTTACTCACCCTCATGCCATCCCAGATGTGTATGACTTTCTTTCTTCTGCTGAATACAAATTAAGATTTTTAGAAGAATATTTCAGCTCTGTAGGTCCATACAATGCAAGTGAATGGTGACCAAAACTTTGAAGCTCCAAAAAGCACATAAATGCAGCATAAAAGTAATCTTTTAGATTCCAGTGGTTTTATCCATGTCTTCAGAAGTAATATGATAGGAGTGGATGAGAAAAAGATCAATATTTAAGTCCTTTTTTACTATAAATCTACACTTTTTCACATTCTTCTTTTGTTTTTGGTGATTCACATTATTTGTGCATATCGCCACCTACTGGGCAGGGAGGAGAATGTATTGTAAAAAAAGGACTTAAATATTGATCTGTTTCTCACCCACACATATATCACTTCTGAGGATATGGATTAAACCACTGAAGTCTTATGGATTATTTTTATGGTGCCTTTATGTGCTTTTTGGACCTTCAAAGTTATCTTTTGATAGTAACCAACATTTTCTGACAGCCATGTCTTGGCCCACATTAGACTCATTGATGAACCATATGATTATAATTTCCACTCTCTTTTAGTGCTTGTTTGCTTTTCAACCTCCAAATGCCTCATTGTTTGAACACCTTAAACAGGGTTATGTTAGATTTCTGCTCCAGACAACTTCACTAGTACCAGAATTTCTTCTTTCTCAGTTGTCAGTCCAGTCAAATCAGTTCATTCACAGTGCATTTGCATTCCTGCCTGTCAGATCCGTGTTCTCAGGGCGGAGTTGGGTGCAGATGGCCGCTGTACTGTGTGTGGCAAGGAGTGCCCTGTGCACCCAACCCTGTAGGGCAAATATTGACATTGGGATCTTGGAGGTGAAGGGAGAATAAATTAGTGTTAAAGACACCTCAGCAATTTGTGCATCCAATATTTCATTTCATTTCATTAAATAAAATAAAATTAAAATTATTTAAAAAATAAAAAGTAAAAGAAATAGCAATTACTGCATCATATCTCATTTTCAATTCAATAAAATAAAAAAAGTCAAATAAATAGCAATTCAGGCATCCTATCTCATACTCATTCTAAATTAAATAAAAAGTAAAAAACAAGAAAGATAGTGAAACGGTTACACCATGAAAATAAAATAAAAAGCACCAAAAATGTTAGTCATATAGAATCAATAGTCTTAAGGACAACAGAGTTAAGGACACCTCAGCAAATCATCCATCCTATTTCATATTCATTTCATATTGACAAGCACACACATTTAGTGTACCTTCAGTAAACTCATAGGAAAATGTGTAACTAGTTATTTGCTGTATGTTTGCATTTCCAAAGCATTGATAGTATTCCTGCTTCATAAAGTTTTAGATATATCATAAATAGTGTATAATCGGTTGAGGAATTTTGGGTCAGAATACTTTATTGAGTGTTCTTGGAACTTTCCACAAATGGGTTACAATTCAGGGTCCCATTATGTCCAAATCCCATACACTCCATAAAATTGTAACACCCAGAAAGTAACATGATATGTCCACTTTATACAAAATGGCAAGAAGACAAATAGCTAAATACCCATTTTTTTCAATATTTGCACAAATGTTATTGTTGACCGCATTCATCAAACTCGACAATTCAACCCATGTAATAATCCAATAATACTGTAAGAAAAACAGCCTGATCTCATGAAATTTACGTGACAATAGCAACATTTTTGCAACCAATATTATGTGCTTCATTACACGTTTGGCTGCAGTTTCCTAGAGAAATGTCCAGTGGGGGGCGCCAAAAGCAAGTGAAATTATGTTGTAATCAAACAAGGTTTTAAAGGTAAATTTTGTTTTAATGAGTATAACGCACTTCCCTAACCTAAAACTTTAGCCTAAACCTAACCGATAGTGTACTAAAAGATAAATGAGAGGTAAACAAAACAGACATCCTTACCCATAACCAACACCTAAACCTAAACGATAGTGTTTTAAAAGCAAATTCGACATAAAAAAAAAAAAACACATTTACTGAAGCAACAACATCATTTCATGTTGCAACTATGGCACTTTTGCTTCACTTCCATTCCAAGCATCCTTGGCTGGGCTCGAAGCTTGGTCTCCAAATCCAAAGTCCAACATTCCATCAGATGAGCTGCCGTGCAATTGAATCATGTTGGAATAAGTGTGTAAACGTAGGTGGGTCTATAATTCAAGCATTTAAATGTATTGTTTTTTTTTTCAATGATGCATTACAGTAAAAGTGTTTCAATATAATAACATAGCAGGGTGTAAATATTAGTGCAAAAAATAAGTGTTTATAATGTAATAACCATTTGTGTGAAAGTGAATAAAATGCACAGTTGTTGTAGTGCCGCTAGTGTTCAGTTCACCAGGAAACTGCAGCACATAAAACTCAGTTTGCACAAATGTAGTTGAGACTAGGTTGCAGCCAGCAAAATTATAAATTTTTTTTTGCATCTTTTTAAATGTGTTAACCATTTCCTGTGTGCTATTCATGGTGCGTCACAAGAGCAATTTCCGAGACACAGGTTCTGGTCCAGTGGAAACCAGGAAATGATCATTTTCACATAAACAATGGTGAGTGTGATTCGGAGATTGCATTTTTGTTCTTAAAATGCATTTTTACTCCACTGAAGGTCAGGTTGTACCGGTAATAAAATACACATTCCTGATGATTGTGTAACATCATTTAAAATAAAAACTACAACTTGGCGCCACATTGTAGACATTTCACCCGGAAACTGGTCAGCAACACTTCCAGCTTTGGCCACTGGGGGCAGTGGTTTGAATTTCAGTAAGCACAGACCGATTTCAGCAGCAGAACTTTCAACCTCCTGTCGCAGAATCACAGTGTGATCTGAACAGGCAATGGCTTGAACTTTTAAAAGCTAATCTGTAAATGGCTCGTCCGTCCTATTCTGAGGTTTATCAGAACTGTTTAATACATCCTCTGTTGTAGACTCTTTGAGTTTGTGTTCAGCTTGGACTCAGACTGGGTCACAGTGTCATTTTCAGCACAATGGCAGAAAATATAGGGACAGAGAAATGTCCATCTGAAGGACACGGTGAGTGAAGTCATAAAAGACTTGATTCATTCAGTGTGAGTGGTTTTGGTTGTCGTGGAGGCCCTGGCTTGATTGTGCTCTGCACAAAGACAGCATTGATCCTCCGGTGGTCACATTATCCCAGAGCTGCTGTTGGTGGAAAGGAGCTTTGTCAGTCCTGAATTACAACATTATTTTCAGAGAGACTGTAGCATAATTTTTCAGAGAAGCTGAATTTGACTAAGCATACACCTCTCTAACTTACAAGCACTGATGCCATGACTTGGTCCGGAAATTTTGACATTCTCTACATGTTTGAGAAACTTGACAGAGGATGTTACACAATGACACCTTCAACTGTCAGATGTAATGCAGTTATCAGTATAAGTTCCAAATGATAAGACACATTTTTCTGTCTGTTTTTATTGTTTTATATCGTATTTCTGTCATTTATTTTCTGCAGATATTACACATCCTGTATGAAAAGTCTGCTAAATGTATGTCAAATTTTGCTCAGCACAAATGTACGTTAAATGTCTGCACTGTAATTTCCTAAAAAGAATCTCATTAAGTTTGACTTTGACTAAAGGATGATGCTTTTCCTCATGTGTAAAAGTAGAAATAAAATAAAATAAATCATGCATTTTCAATTAAATGAAATAAAATATTAATAATTTAAAAAATAAGTAGTAATAAATGAATTATATTTCATATTCATTGTGTTTAAATTAATCATGCATTCTGTTTTGATTCATTTTCAATTATATGAAATAAAAGATTAATAACTTAAACAAGTAGTGAAATAAATAGCAATTCATGAATCATATTTAATATTCATTGTAAATTAAATTAAAAAATGTAAAATAAAATAATGTAAAAAATAAAATAAAAATAAAGGTTACACTGAAAATCTTTGTCATATAGATTCAACAGTCTTAAGGACACGTCAGTCCTTTAAAGGGACTGCATTCAGGAAACTTCCTTTTGAGTGCCCTACTAAGCAAATGTTTGATGAATGGGTTTTCACCAGCAAACTCTACACTTATTAGAATCCTGTGCAATACACAGCCTATCATTTTACAGAGATCAGATTAGTTATAATGCACCATATTCCACGTGAATGGATTGTGTCTATGTTCTCACAATCGATTTCCTTCCTTCCAATTTCCGTTAAATGATATAGACTGAGAAATAATGTAGAACATCACTTAAATCTGCAAAAGTCACTTTTTTGCATGTTATTATGAGATGCATCCTTTCTTTCCAAAAATGGCTTGCTGAACACAGTATTTCACAGTAACAAAACATTAATAAATATGCATTACACTCATAATGGGATATACTGTTGTAATAATTTGGTTTCTGATTCTAATACCACGTCATGCCTCAAATTACGAAATCCCATTGATGTACCCTCTGACATCACAGATCAGAGGTTAGCCAATCATGAGAAGCCTAATCACACCAGTCCCCTATCATTTATCATACCACTTTGCTGACCTATCCTTGGCACAGAGTCAAATAAAAGAGTTAACAGGAAGTTTGCTTACTAAATGGGACTGAATTATATTGAATTGCAGAATCACATTCCAGAACAGTAGAGGTTAGGGGCGGAGTCTCAGGTGAGCAGGTGTATAAAGGTACCGCTGGTAAAAGAGTAAGGCAAAAGCGGGACAAGTAGACTGAACAAAGTCTATAGGGAACCTGAGAACAGGTAAGAAAACATAAAAAAAAAAAAATAAAAAAAAATTCTCCGACATACTCAAACTAACCGTAAGAATATAAAAGGACATAGTGTTTGATATTTCTCAGTAAGCTTCAGTATACTAATGTTATAACCATGCTTTTTACTTAGGTAATTCTTAATAGCTCTATATTGATATATCTTGTTCTTGTAGCTTGTGAAGATGCAGAAAGGATTGTTGTCTGTACTCTTGGTCCTGGTGACCTTTTCCTCCACAATGGAAGGGAAGCTAGATAAGACCACTGAAAAGAAAGAGAAGAGGGTTCCTCAGACTCTCTCAAGAGGTGAGTTTCATTCCTGAAAGTCATTATTTTGAGCAACTTTTGCACACTGGCAAAATGATGGTTAAATTGATCTGTAGAGTTAGAGTTTTATATTGCTCAACTGGTAGCTCAAAGCACCAGTAATGCTAAGATTATTCGTTTGATTTTCAGTGAATGCATTGACGGATAAAATGTGTACCCTAAATGCACTTTGTGTATGTTTCTTTGAATAAAAGTGTCTGACAAATGCACACAAAAATGAAAATTCTGTCATGATTTACTCACCCTCATGTTGTTCCAAACCTGTATGACTTTCTTTCTTCTGCGGAACAGAAAACAAGATCCTAGTCCTCCCTTGTGTACTTTTGTTCCTAAATTCAGATTTACATGACTTAAATGGCCTGTGCAACAGAAAGCAGTCATTATGTACGATACTGATTAAATGTTTATGTCCAGACTCCATTTTCAATATTCATATTTTTCCTCTTAGGTTGGGGTGACCAGCTGATCTGGGCACAGACGTATGAGGAAGCTCTATTTTGGTCACGCTCCAAGTGAGAAAAGCTCAGATACTTACCATTATTACATTACCATATAGAATATAGCATAGACTATGTAATGTTCAAAAGTCTAGTCATTGATTATACTGTATGTGAATAGATGTTTTATCTGCTGATATCTATATTGTATAAAGTCTGTAACCCCTATTATGATTAAGGAACAAACCCCTGATGGTCATTTTTCACTTGGAGGACTGCCCACACAGCCAGGGTAAGGCTTATATTCTGCTTTTATTACAATCTCTGTTTGTCCACTTTGTGATTCAAGAGATATTGTAGGTGCAAACATCCCAAGTAGAATCAATGTTTGTCTTATTAATTGATATCTTTAGCTCTGAAGAAGGCCTTTGCTGAGGATAAAGACATCCAGAATCTGGTCGATGAGGAATTCATCATCTTGAATTTGGTGGTGAGTATACAAATCTTTTTTTTATTTTATCCACTTTTCTCCCAATTTGGAATGCCCAATTCCCACTACTTAGTAGGTCCTTGTGGTGGCGCAGTTACTCACCTCAATCCGAGTGGCGGAGGACAAGTGTCAGTTGCCTCCGCTTTTGAGACTGTCAATCCACGCATCTTATCACGTGGCTCGTTGTGCATGACACCGCTGAGACTCCGCATGTGGAGGCACATGCTACCCTCCGCGATCCACGCACAACTTACCACGTGCCCCATTGAGAGCGAGAACCACTAATGTGACTCTACCCTCACTAGCAACCGGGCCAATTTGGTTGCTTCGGAGACCTGGCTGGAGTCACTCAGCACACCCTGGATTTGAACTTGCAACTCAAGCGGTGGTAGTCAGCGTCGATACTCGCTAAGCTATCCAGGCCCTGAGTATACAAATCTTTAAAGTCCAAAGGCTTTATGTATATTCTTTCATCATTTACTCACCCTCATGCCATCCCAGATGTTTATGACTTAATTTCTTCTGCAGAACACAAATGAAGATATTTAGAAGAATATTTACGCTTTGTTGGTCCATAAATGCAAGTGAATGGTGACCAGAACTTTGAAGGTCCAAAAAGCATATAAAGGCAGCATAAAAGTAATCCATAAGACTTCAGGAGTTTAATACGTCTTCTGAAGCGATCCAATCAATTTTGTGTGAGAACAGACCAAAATGTAACTCCTTTTTCACTATAAATGTTGACATCAGCAGTCTCTTTGGCAATCATGTGTTTGTAGATGTGTGTGCATGTAGAGATCAGATCCGTGAGGAATCCTCAGTGAAAAGTGTGTTCGTTGGCATGTATGCGTCGTGGTAGTAGGGAGCAGATCTGTGAGGAATCCTCTGTTAATTACACTTCCTGGCGCCATCTAGCAATCTGCGTATGCATCAAGCACCAGGATGTGTAATCGAGCTTGAAATCATGATTGCCAAGGAGACTGCTCATGTCAAGGTTTAGAGTGAAAAAGGAGTTATATTTTAGTCTTTTCTCATCCAAAACTGATTGGATCACTTCAGAAGACATGGATTTAACCACTGGAGTCGTATGGATTACTTTTGTGCCGCTTTTAGGTGCTTTTTGGAACTTCAAAGTTTTGGTCACCATTCACTTGCATTGTATAAACCTACAGAGCTGAAATATTCGTAATATGAAATATTTGTGTTCAGCAGAAGAAAGAAAATCATACACATCTGGGATGTAATGAGGGTGAGTAAATGATGAGAGTTTTAATTTTTGGGTGAACTATCTCAAAGTCTAAAGTTAAGATCTAACACGTTCAATGTTGTAAATGAGATCCTAACAGAAATTGCTATGGATTCTGTAAAGAACCCCAGGTCTGTTTCTGTGATCTATCTTGTGAATGTATGTAAATTTAACTGCCATTCATGTCATTTGCAGTATGAGACCACAGATAAGCACTTGTCTCCTGATGGCCAGTACGTTCCAAGAATCCTCTTTGTTGGTGAGTTGTTTTAATCATAAGGGATGTTGAGAAACATTCTTGACTAATGTTTTTGGTAACACTTTACAATAAGGTTCCATTTGTTAACATTAGTTAACAACATTAGTTAACATGAACCAACAATGGACAAAACTTTTACAGCATTTATTAATCTCGGTTAATGTTAATTTCTGCATTTGGCCTAATAATACACTTTTAAAATCAAAAGTTGCATATGTTAATATTAGTTAATGCAGTATGAACTAACATGAACTAACAATGAACAATTTTATTTTTATTAACTAACATTAACAAAGATTAAATGCTGCAAAAATGAGGCTATTGTTCATTGTTAGTTCATGATACCTAATGCATTAACTAATGTTAACGAATGGAACCTTAGCGTAAAGTGTCACCATGATTTAATTTCATAACAAGTCCATAATTAGACATACACTGAAAATATGGGATTCAAAATCTAATTTAAACCTTTAAATAATAAGTTTAGGATCTTGAAAATTTTAAAACAAAAAAGTGTTATGTCTTTAAATGAATCAGACATAATGAAAATTCTGCATTTGTGACACAGCATGTTAACTCCTTTGAATAAAAGCAAGCAAACAGGATGCTCTACGTGCAAAGCGTTAAACCACAAATTGCAAACATAGACATTAACGATGTAGAACTGGTTAACAACCACAACATTTCCCCCCCTCCCACCGAATCTAAGTATGAAATGTAGTTTCAAAGTCCTGAAAGTGTACAGGACGTGCCCTCGCCCTCACTGGACGAGGTGTCACAGGGGCCGCTGAAGGTTGCAGGCCCTGGCAGCGATCAGCTACCACTTCCTGTCTGGTGACTGCATCAGGATCCAGACTCTGTGGCAGCAGCATAGGGTCCATGACCACAGGTCAGTTCAGGCTGTCCTCCGTAGCTGAAGGTGTGGGCACTCTTCGAAGGCAAGCGAACTGCAGCTGGTAGTTGGACTGATTCAGCCTATCAGCCCATCGGCGGAGCCAGAATGGCTTGTGGCCAGTCCCTGCAGTGGACATGAGGGCATTGAGCACCTGGTGGTCTGTTCTGAGTGTACAGGATCATCCATATAAGTATATGTGCAAGTGCTCACATGCCCAAATGCATGCCAGCGCTTCCCTCTCCCACTGAGTACTTCTGCTCAGCAGAACTCAAAGCCTGTGAAGCAAAAGCAATAGGCCTTTCAATGCTTTCATACAGCTGTGACAGGACTGCTCCGACTGTTACTGCTGAGGCGTCACATGTCACCAAGGTGGGACTGGAGAGATCAAAATGAGCTAGTGTTGGTGGTGATGTGAGAAGATGCTTGAGCTGTTGAACAGCACACTCGCACTCCGCTATCCATGCCCAGGTGGCTTCTTGTTTGAGCAGCTGTCGTAGGGGGGCAGTGATTGCAGAATAATGAGGTAAGAACCTGAGATATTAAGCAGTCATACCAAGGAAGTATGCAAGCTTTCCAGCTGAGGCTGGCACTGGGAGTTTTAGGATGGCCTCTACATTGGACTGCAGAGGTGTGATGCCCGAGCTGGACACCTGAAGAGCCATAAAGTCTATTGCTGGGGCTGCAAACACTCATTTTTCTGCGTTCAGCATCAGATTGTGTCTGGACAGAGCTGTGAACACCCGTCTCAGGCATTCATCGTGAGTGGGCACGTCCTTGCCCTGTACAACAATATCATCTAAGTACACAGCCGTGCCCAGGAGCCCTACTAGAACAGTGGCCATGATCTTCTGAAAGCAGCTAGGTGCTGAACTCAGGCCAAACAGAATCCTCTTGAAATGGAACACCCCCATGTGTGTCACAAACGCAGTCAGGTTTCTGCTGTCTTTGTGCAGAGGTATCTGCATGTTATCTTGCTTAAGATCCAGCATCGTGAACACTGAGGAGCCATGGAAAAGTGTTGTGAGCTCCTCAATTGTTGGCAGTGGGTATTTGTCTGGCACCACTGCCTTATTGGGTCCCCAAAGGTCGATGCACAGACGTATACCACCTAACCTCTTTTGCACAATCACGAGATTTGAGACCCATGGGGAGGCATCAATGGGCTCAATGAGGTCTACTGTCAGCATCCCCTGTATTTTGACGATGACCTTGTCACGCATGGCGTAGTGGCTGAATGACGGGTGGCACATCCGGGTTAAGCAGGGGTTTGTGGGCGAAAGCAGAAAGGCAGCCCAAACCACCGAAGAGAGTGGGAAACTGTGTCTGCCATGGAGAGTCCACCTGAAGGATAGCTGCTCCGCTATTGTCATGCAGCGAAAACCCCAGGCTAATGAACAGGTCTAAACCCAGGATTTAGCTCCATGCTGTGTGATGTAGAATGGGAACTCTACCAGGCATTTCTGCCCATATTGTACTGGCGGCTTAACTACTCCTGTCATTCCAATGCTGGCTCGGCCATAACCACAGAGCTTCAGAGGTGATGGGTGTAACTCAGTGTCAGAGAAAAATTTCTTGTAGGTTGCCATATTAAACAATGACACTTGTCAACGAGCAGCGGAATGCAACAGTCTTTCAACTGTACACCACATGTAGAGAATGTGACTGAGTGAGGACTGACTGTGTGGATTACTGCTGGTGAAGGCTGTGATGTGGTAACTGAGCATGAGCTGAGCTTTGACCTGCACCACCTTGCAAAGTGGTTCGGCTTACCGCACTGCCTACACTTTCAGTTGATAGCTGGGCAGTCTGGGGACCTGTCGGCATGACGAGTGGACCCACATTTGCCACACCTCCGTCTTTGTTGACCTGACTGAGTCTGTGTTTGCTGGATGATTACACCTGCAGGCTGAAGCCCCTCATCAGTGACTGCATTTGCAGGTACAGTGGTGACGTCAGAGCTTGTTTTAGCAGCATTCTCCGCTATTTTAGCTGCACACTGTTTAGCCTCTTCAGCTTGGAGTGCCAGAGTGAGAGCCCTATCCAGAGTATGTTTATCATCTTCAATAAGCAGTCTCTCTCTGACTCGTGCGCTGTTTGTTTTTTCAACAAGTTGATCTCAAATTAATTTGTCACGGAGAGCACCAAATTTCCATGGCTCTGCAAGGCTTCTTAAATCAGCGACAAACTGGGTGGCTGACTCAACTGTCCATTGGCATCTTTGTCTGAATGTTAAATGTTTCAGCAGCACGCTATGAGACTTTTGAAAATGTCCCTTTAGTCACGCAACAGCATCAGCGTATGTATTTGTGGTTCCCAGCATCTGGAAGATTTGTATTCCTTCCGCTCCGAGACAATGTAGGAGAAGTGCGTGTTTTCCCTCATTTGGGACATCAAGCCCGCGGCAATGAGGTACTTCTGAAATTACACATACCAGCGCAACCATGGCACGACAGGTTCACCAGTGCGGAGCACAAATGGCTCAGGAGGAGGTAGAGATAAAGCCATCCTCGTCGCCAGATGTTACGTACAGGAAAACATGCGAAACCAACGGCTTTTTACTTAGTAGAAACTTCAATAACTCACAAAATACAGTACAACTGCGGAGCATGCGCACCAACATGACTTTACGACAGTATCGTAACAAAAGACGTGAACAACGTTAAACCACAAATTGCAAACATAGATGTAGAACTGGTTAACAACCACAAAAGGGGACATATTCAAAACTAAGTCAACATTTCAATCAAATTGTTAAGCTGATTTTAAAATCTCCATTTCCTGTATCCCAGATCCCTCCATGACTGTTCGAGCTGACATCACTGGCCGCTATTCCAACCGCATGTATGCCTATGAGCCGGCTGACATGAAACTCTGTAAGTCTGACATTCAGAAGGTTTTTGAACAAGTAAAACCAAAGCCAAAATTATTTAGTGCGTGTATTACCATCACACTAACTGTACTGTTGCTAATCATTTATTTGCCTTTGTTTCCACAGTGTTAAGCAACATGCAAAGAGCATTAAAGCTTTTGAAGACAGAGTTGTGAACACAAAGGCATGGCCTTTTGTCTGCAGAGAGGATATTACTTCCCTGAGGGTTACTTTTATTCTGTCATTTGTTTACTGATGGCCAGAGACGCACTGTAAAGCCCTGTACAAATGTTAAACTCGTTCTTTGAATAGATTCAGTTACCTTCAGGATTCCATTTTCATTTATTGTATTTCAATGTTTTGTTTTGTTTTTGGAAAAAATGAATTTGTCTGAAAGCCAGTTCTCATTGTAATGTGTTAAAACAGTGAATTGCAATGAACTGTGACTGCCGTGACTAGGTTTTCTAGTTAACGGAGTCTCCGGCTCATATCTTGGTGGGAGGGGCCTTTATAACTGGCAACATGTTTTCATGAGTCACCGTGTTGCTTGGTTATATGCTAGCATTTGACCGTGTTGGTTTCTGATTGGTCAGAGGTTGGAGGAAGTTGCTGTCATGAAATACTCTCTTGGAATGGAATTTCAGACAATAAAAGCCTCAATCATAAGCATTGTGGAAGCCCAACAATAATAAAATCAGGGAAAGTACAATTGTGTCCTCCGAGTCTTTATTGTTTTTCTGTTTTCTTTTCAAGCACTTGAGAGCATAGTTCACAGAACCATTGAGTATAGATGTACATTTCAATGAGGAAACATGCAAGAAGCAAAAACCTTATTAATCAACCCAGTAAAACGAGCACACGAGCACGCACACACACACACACATACACACACACACACAAAATAGGAATAAAATAGGCAGATAAACATTCGTGTAATATGAAATCTGAGATCATTAAACTGTGTTCAAAACATTCTGCCTTCAACCTTAATAATCCATGGTTGTTTTTGTTTTTGCATATTAATTTTAAGTCTAATCAAAATAGTGTGACTAGGGTTTCTAGGCAAGTGTGTTAATTGGTAGAAAACCAAGTTTATGCATCATCCAGCTGAATATATTAAGTGTGACAGCCAATCAGAATGTAAATCGTGCTCACACACTGTCAATCTTGATCACTGCAGCTCACGTTAAATACCAAATAATAAAACTGCAATCTTATGACTAAATGGTCTTTGTGGTTTAACCAACTAGTGGCTAATGTGCATACTGCATACTGGTATTTGGTGTACTGATGTAATGTTCTTTGATTCAGAGTATTCTTCAAACAAAAGCAGGATACAGCCTCATAATGTACAGTGCTATCACACTGTACTCTTGAAAAATCAAAAACATAATATATAAATATATATATATATATATATATCAGCACGAACACACAGGCTGGTCTCCTCTTCAGTAAAAGCAAAAACACACTCTCCTTAAACAAAGCTCCAATAAGAATTCCAGCGGTTAGACAAGTGCTCAGGACAAATCAAGTGAAGTCGTCAGGAGAATCGAGCCTGGAGAGGTTACAGGAAGGCACTGGGATTCGCCCGCGGGTCCTTTTGGTTTCTGTACCTGTATGTCAGCCAAACACCCAGGATCTGAAATAAGCAGAACAACAGGAGGGAAAATATAAGGGCTATGCTTGACAATGGCGAAAGTTCAGATTAAGGCCATATACACACTTATCTGTTTTAATGGCAGTGTCCTAACGTCATGGTTTCCAAAGTATGCAGTAATGGAGAGCTTTTTTCGGTGGAGGAAAATGCCGTTTCAGGGTTGATGAGAGACATAAATGAGGCATCAATGCGTTATAGTGTAGACATGGCCTAAGAGAACCTCGTAACTTGCAGATGACATTCAAATGGTGACACATAGGTTGAAATGATCTGGGAGCTGATTATGACGAGATGAAAATCACAGCCAGTGTCAGAATTTAACTTTTTATTATTATTATTAATGGGCAATATTGTCTCCTGGAAGTGATTTTCAGATTTTACCTTCATGAGGCCAATTATGGCTGTTATCTATAAAATGAATTAAACAGCAAATACAAAAGTAGCTGTAAATAATGCGCATGATTAGAGGTCGACTGATTTGTCGGATTTTGCTGAAACCGATAACTAAGGTTGTGGAAAAGGCCTATAACCGATTATTCGGCCGGTAGTTTTTTAATATAAATTTATAGAATGATCAAAGATGTCTTAGTCTTCCCTAACTATGAGGTTTATTGTTGAGGAATAAAAAAATAAGGAATAATAATTTTTTTAAAACTATCGGAAACTATCAGCATATATTTTTGCAGATTACTGATAGTGCCAAAGAATAGTTTGACACCGATTAATTGGTAAAACAATATACCATCTACCTCTACACAAGATATCATAAGACAATAAACGGTCTACTAGAATACATTGTAAATAAGTGGCCAATGTTTGATTATTTGATTACTAAAGGCTTAAAATAGAATTTTATGAAATATATTACATATTAAAGGGGTCATGACATGCCTTTGATTATTATTTTAATATTTTCCTTGAGGTTCACTTATAATATTAGTAAAGACTGTTCAACAAAGAACAGTTATACATTTGTAAAACAGGATCATTTTCCACCCTCATTCTGACACTCTGTCAGAAACACTTGGTTTTAGTGCTGCTTCTCCTTTAAGACTTCACAGCAAAAGCCGACTGTTATGATTGGCTGTCTGCTCTTGACTGACCTGCTCTCTCTTGCTTTGCCATCTCACTGCTCAACGCTACTGGGTGGGTTATGGAAGTGATTAAAGGTAAAGCAGGCGTTGATGTGCTGTTGTGGAGGCAGTCAGATGCAATGTGGAGGAAGTTCAGAACGAGTTGTTTTGGTAGCTTGGTTTACACAAAAATGCTCTTTTTCAGTGAGGAGGAAGTTCTGAGCTCTGAAACGTCAAGTATGTTTTTATAGTAAAATTACCTCTTATATGTCAAAAGATCAAGGAAAATTTGATTCTTCATGTCAGGGCCCCTTTAAATAAAATATATAAATATTAGAACAGACAGATATCAGAGGAATTTACAACAGAGGCATTTTGCCCAATGCCCTGGTTAATTTATACCCCAGATCCCACATATGGAGGCTTTAAAAGTGCTTTATGAATGACAGATGACAGATAGGAGGTTGACCTCAGTGAAGCTGAAGAAGAGGCCAATTCCTCCAACGAAGCGCAGCACTTCGCCAGCATGCTCCTGGATCTTTGCTGCACATGTGGTGCACATGTTATAATGAAAGCAGGGCTGCACAGAGACAAAACCAAAGCATAGACAAGAACATTGAGTTATTATAACAGGACAAATACTGTAATTGCCTAACTAATGTCACACACTACTGTGCACAATGCTATAAAGTCTAACAAATATTTAAAGAAGCATAATCAGTAATAAAATAACATGCAAATAAGTAGCTCAGTCATTATCACCCACATAGGGGCAATTTATATAATTGTGTGTGGGTTAATTACAGCAGCACAGCTTCCATTGATATCCATATGAGAAAAGCCACAGCAGTTCAAGCTCTTCTCCACGTCCCTCTGAGTGGTCAGTGAATTATTCCAGCCCACCTCCAACAGGTGATTCTGCAAACAGGGATGAAAACACGTGGACTGAGAAAACACAACATGGCATAAGAGATAAAAAAAAAAGTGACAGTGACTCTATTTGTTTAAAAGATTTGGAGGGATACAGAAGCATCAGACTTTTTAAAGTAATATTCCAGGTTCAATACAAGTTAAATTTAATCGACAGCATTTGTGGCATAATGTTGATTACCACAAAAAAATTATTTTGACTCATCCCTCCTTTTCTTTTAAAAAAGAAAGCGAGGGGGGCCTGGGTAGCTCAGTGAGTACTGACGCTGACTACCACCCCTGGAGTCGTGAGTTTGAATCCAGGGTGTGCTGAGTGACTCCAGCCAGGTCTCCTAAGCAACCAAATTGGCCTGGTTGCTAAGGAGGGTAGAGTCACATGGGGTAACCTCCTCGTGGTCGCGATTAGGGGTTCTCACTCTCAATGGGGTGCGTGGTAAGTTGTGCATGGATCGTGGAGAGTAGCGTGAGCCTCCCGTGCTGTGAGGCTCCATGGTGTCATGCACAATGAGCCACGCGATAAGATGCGTGGATTGACATCTCAGAAGCGGAGGCAACTGAGGCTTGTCCTCCGCCACCCGGATTGAGGTGAGTAACTGCGCCACCACGAGGACCTACTAAGTAGTGGGAATTGGGCATTCCAAACTGGGAGAAAAGGGGATTAAAAAACAATGGAAATGAATGTAAATGTAACAAAATTGCGCAAAAAAATTAAATAAATAAATTTCACAGACTTATATTTAAGGAGGGACCCAAACCCCATTTTAAGCACAAGAATATCATAAAGAATTAAGGGGTAGGCTCTTTTGACTTGGGCCAGTAAGCAACCACACAGAACACACTAGTGGCTAAAATGTACTTAGAACATCTTAGCAACTGTAATCTAAGTGATAATTTATATAATATATAATAATAATAATAATAATATTATATATATATATATATATATATATATATATATATATATATATATATATATATATATATATATATATATATATATATAGTGATTCAGAGTAATTACTCTTACCTGCTGGTCTTCATTAATAGCCAGACACGCACTGGACACTGAGAACTGAACTACAAACACCAGGGACAGGATAATCATGTACTATTGTCAGTGAATTAAGGTTTGAAACACAGAAATCACAGTGTAGAAATATAAATAGTGAAATCACAGAACATGAATATTTTTTCACTGCTACAGAAAGATATAGATAGATATAAATAGATAGACCCCACAGCAGTGCATTTCCTCTTGTAATTCCATAATAAATGGCACAGACAGAGAGAATTGCATTACACTATAAACTCTGAAAAAAAATACAAACCATGATTTATTCCAAATAAGAAATGAATTATACTGACATATCTCTCCACAGACTACTGGAATAATCGTACAATCGTTACTACGCGGCCTACAGGTTAAGGAAGTGTAGTGATAAATAAGCGTCTTTCTAGACGTATTTCAGTAATGCCTCAAATTCATCTTCAGTTCATTTGATTGTGTGTGTGCATAACAAGAGAGACTTTTACAGTACAGTAAGTACACTGATGTACATTCTCATTTGTCATGTTAACTGCACCACTCTATGGTCACAGAGTGAAATGCATTACAAGAGTAGTAAACAGTCCTGTCTCATTTTGAAAAGCAATGAAGAAAAACAGGGAATGAAAACAATAAATGTGTGCATTTTCTAAAGAGCACATCATGTCATTCAGTCCAGCCTTGTTTTTAATACAGGCCTGATAAATGCAAATGCATACATTATATTTATTTGGATGAGGCCAGATTTTAAATATATAATTTATATTTGATTAATATTACATAAATATAATTATAATACTGTACATTATACAATAATTATTATATATTTCTATTATTAAATTACATTCAAAGAAACATTACCTAGACTGTTTTCTAAAAAAGATTTAGAAATCTTAGAAATCTAATTAAAAAAGAAAGAATTCAGTCTACAATAAAAGAGTAAAACAATAATAATTAATAAATAATAATAATAATCATCATCATTTGAACACATATTTGTATTATTAATAGGCTAAACCATTGGAAGTAATTACTGAAAAAATATTACACTGAAATCTTACAGTGAGGTTTACATAGAAAAACCTAGGAAACAACTTCCACCCAGAAATTGCTAGTAAATGTTTGACTATATTTTCAAGTAAAGGCTACACCCAATTTTTGCTGGCTTTAATTTGAAATTCTCAAGTAAAGTTTACTTTGCAATACTCAGTTTCAAGTACATTCTACTCACTCTTTGTTTGTACATTTTACTTAAGCAATGTAGCACTGAATTAAGCCATGCTTATAAAAGAGCTGTTCAGCTTGTAGTCCAAAAACCCAAAAGTATAATTTGCCATGGATTTCCTCTGGATTTTCCTATGGGTTTTTAAAATGGGTTTTTTGAGTTTATGAGTTAAATAAGGTCTGTGGTAAACATTACTTGACGATACATGGACGTTTTGTTCTACAACATCAATTACACACAGTCATACCTCAAACGTGAATTTTGAAGCTGTACTGAATTACATTTTTATAAAAACGCACGGCACTTTCAAAATACATTTTGTTGTAGAACAAAACGTCCATGTATCATCAAGTAATGTTTACCACAGACCTTATTTAACTCATAAGCTCAAAAACCCCATTATAAAAACCCATAGGAAAATCCAGAGGAAAACCAATGTGAATTAGACTTCTGGGTTCACCTACAAATTGACATCACAGCTGAACAGCTCTACAGTGAACTAGCATTTCAATGCATTTTTAACATATTCAATCATACCACATGACACACATAGCTTTCCACCGGGAAGCTTAATGCATGCTATGTAGTCTATTTTTTGATCATGAATTTTGTAATTTCATTACAAAAGTAAAAAATTAACTTCAGACTTCACAAAATAAGAAGTTACCAAAATTTACATCAAAGTCAACAAAAAATAAAACTGTGTAAATAAACTTGCAAACAGTGAAACCATGCAAGCTCATTAATTATTCAAGCATGCTGGGAACACCAGCTTTGAAAAGTTAAGTACAACTTACTTATTTCATTTTCCAGTGACATTTACTCAAATTAGCAAATAAATATGACAAGGTTTTCTACTTTAGGATTAGTACACGATTACACATTGGAAAGATAACAATCACAAATAATATTTACAGCTTGAGCATTAATTATGTTTGAATTGAGTACTAATGTAGAATGAATATCTTCAAGTTCATGCTTTAACTTATTCAATGTAGAGAATAGTCCTACTTAATATTTTCTGCAATACTTCCTTCACCACAAAATATTATTTTTTTATTGTACACAGTACAGTATATGTCCAGTGGTGTCCAGGATCTTATTGCATACTGAATGGAAATTGTTGATTCAAATGCATCATGCCTAAACATTAAACAAAGTTGTTGTAGTACACTTTCTATGATAGATTGCAGTAAAGGATACAAAGAACAGCAGAACCTGGTGGTGCTTTATGGCACCAATAAGTCCAGCAAGGGCAACAAAGAAGAGAAAGACTCCCACACCGATGATGCCGCCCACCACTTGAAAGCTCGACACCAGCCCAAAACATTTCCCCCAGGCAGCGATGCCAATCATCAGCAAACTCACCATCTGAAGTCAGTAAGACACAAGCAGAAATCATTAGGAAGGGAAACAGGCATAAAGATAGCAAAGAATGTACTGATTGTAAACAACAACAGGGTCATTCCTGGGAAACTGAAAATTTCTGGATTTTGTTCAAAGGTTACTGATGAACTTCAAGAAATCATATTTCTCCCACCTCAGGCCCAAATTACAAGGGTTATAACACCACAGACATCATTAGAAGGACTAGATCACTCCCTTAAATATGATGTCAGAAATATCTAACCACTATTTTTAACAGGGGAAATGGTTTAAACAGAAAGTGAGGGACAAATCCTACATTTTCCCATAAAGGCAAAAAGCATTTAGAAAAACTGCGCAGATAGTGAAAACATGATATTTTAATGTCAATAAAAGCGAAATTTAGGTAGAATTCAATTTATTTTAAATTATCCATTAAAATGTAGTGATGATACTGCATGAGCACATGCAAACTGGCTTATATTTTGAACAAAAACTAACCTACCTTTTTTTTTATGTTTTATTTTCAAAATTCATTTTCTAAACAGATTTAAATCTAGCAAAAAGTATGACTGAATTCAGTATCCTATTAAGGGAATATGAAAGGAAGTGAATTTCTCTCACTAAAATCATGTAGAAGAGAGATTTTGTTACACTAAAATCATGTTAAAGGAATATTCTGGATTCTATTCAAGTTAAGCTCAACCGACAGCATTTGTGGCATAATGTTGATTAGCACAAAAATTAATTTCGACTCGTTTCTTCTTTTCTTAAAAAAAAAAATAAAAGTAAAAATCGAGGTTACAGTGAGGCACTAACAATGGATGTGAATGGGGCCAATTTTTGGAGGGTTTAAAGAAAGCACTTACGTTAAAGGTGCAATATGTAATATATTTACTGTACTCAAGCATAAAATTATCATAATATGTTATCAGAGATTTAGGAAACATGCTAAGTTGAAATACTGGCTTCTCCGAAAACAATGCTACAGACAGTATATTCTACTTTGAAATGTCCGTTCGGGCCGGAATTTCTGTTTGTGTTTTGGCCTGTGTGATCCCGCCCACTGCCCATTTCCCAATAGTATTGACACCCCGGGTCGCCAGATTTTAAACAAGTTAACGGGAAAACACAGCGCGCTGAATCCATGGAAGCCAGCAATACATCTAGCTATCATTGACAGAGTTATGAAAAATCCACGTGAGCTGGTTTATAATTTGCAAACACTAAAAACATTGCAAACGTAAACATTAGCTGATCAACAGTTTAAGGCTCATCACTTGCCATTGTCAGTTTGCTCGTTCCTGTTGCGTGTCCTCAACCTAGCAACCCACCAGAGCTTCGAGTGTGGGGAGGGGGAGGAGGGGGTGACAACTCTCTTCAATATTTTGAATTTTAAACGTTTGATATCAATGTTACATATTCTTCTGTTAAAACACGTGTTATTTGAGCTGTAAAGTTGTTTAAATTGCCGTTTGTATGGTCGTTTTAGGGTTTACAGTGTTACATCATCATGGAATGAAATTGTAAAATTGGCTATAACTTTACACAAAAAAGGTTAGCATGTGATTGTATCACACTAAAATCATGTTAACACGTATATTGTTTATGTCGTGTGGCAATACTTTTGAAACAGTGAGTATTTTAACGTTTACAGATTGGCTCCATTCACTTCCATTGTAACTGCTTCACTGGAACCCAGATTTTTTTGTTTTGTTTTTAAATAAACGAGAGAAAAGTTTAAAAAAAACTTGTATTGAATCCGTAATATTCCTTTTATAATCGTATCAGTAGCACGACATGGGGACACAAATGGCACCATTTCCTGAGTGAATGACCCAACAACATCTGTGATGTGTCACATTAGCAGTAACATAAGACAAACCTTCAGTCACATAAGATATAAACTAGAAGATATTCATTCACAGAACAACAAAATTATCAATTTAATCATTTTTTTTTCCTTTTCTTTAATTTTTTTATTTTTTTCAGATTCACAATTAGTAGTACAGGTTTTTGTGGCAGACCAAAGTAATAATTTTGGAAAGCTAAATCCATTTTGTGGATACAGACAGACAATGACCCCATGAGCTTCTCTTTCAACCCCTGAAGTAACAAGTGTAAGACCAGCTGATTATAAGGTTTTCTTAGTAATGTAATGGAAAGAGTGTAGACAAGAGATTAATCAAGACTAATGAGGTAGGATATCTACATAACCAGAACAAAGGCAGGATGTGACAGCCAAAACAGAGGAGTTTCGAGGAAATGGGACCCAACTGGGATGTTATTCTACAGCCTGTGTTTGTGTTTCTGTGCACTGGGTGAAACCAGAACCGCTCATCGGCCTCATTCCACACAAACAATCACTCTAAATAATTCACATGAAGACTGCTACACCAAGGACTGTATTAAAGCCACACAAAAACATATATTTTACGATCATTTGTAAAGTAGCTCTTAAAATGTTATAATAAAGGCTGATAAAAATGTTCCATATGGTAACTTCCATTCTCGCATTGGTTACTCACAACATAGAGGATGTTGAGCGCGCACAGGGAATTCTTGGAGCAGGTGAATCCAGCGAAGATCATCTTGATTGTTTTGTTCCCGACAAACGCTTTCAGTTGTGTAAATGTATATGTCTGGAAATATTAGTTACATTAAAAGCAAATCGAACAATGTAAGAGAAGAAATTGTTGAATATAAGACGCATGTGGTTCAGATCCATTCACAGTGAACGCTGATGCATGAGAGGTTGGCAGATCCCTTAAAAGAAATCCCTCCCTTCTGCTGAGGAAGAAAATGAGCTGCTCAGAGCTGCTCTTGGATCTAGGTTGCAGAGGCCATGCCCATTTTTGAGCCATATTGACATACATGTATGTCTCGGATGTCAATAAGACGTCTCTGAGACGTTTATGAAAGTAGAATGTTTGTAAATTTGATCTTTTTAAGATGTTTAGCTAGATAGTTAGACTGTGATGCTTTCCAGATGACAAGATCTAAAACAGACATCTCAGAGATGTATGTGTGCTATCTGGGGTTGTACTTATATAATTTAATAAAAGCAAATTGACTGCCAATAGTGTCCCCTCAAAATAAAAAAAATAAACCTGCATAATGCCCCTGGTAGACTGCCTTCTAATAGTTAACTAAAAGAGCAGACATAGGCGTCATTTACGGGTGGGACATGTCCATACCACTTTTTGCCTTTGCCAATTTTGTCACCAGTTTTTTTTTTTTTTTTTATTTATGGCTTTTGCCAGGTAAGTGTCTATGCAGAAGGAACATCTCAAATTCTTGAGCAGGAGTTTCCATTTCAGTCATATGGTTTATTATAAGTGGCGATCCAGCGCTGGAGTTTTTTTAAAAACAAATTTATGTTATAATGAGAGCTCAGCTGTTATCAGTGGCGTTCAGTGACAGTGGGCGGTGATGTCCTCTAGTTCATCCAGATGCGCGCTCTCCTCGCTCCACACCTCGCGTTCCTATCCAGTTAAATCGCAAAGCAAAATGCAAACAGATGTGTCCCTGCACATGATGTACATCGTCTAACAGACAGATGCAATTTTCATTTGTTAAAATAAAAAATCATGTTAGGATGGATTAGAACCCAAAACTCCCTGAACTCCCCTCCCCTCCCCTCCCCTCCCAAACACTTTCTAAAACAAAGTGGGAGCATGGGAGCAGATGTGTACAAAACTATTTATTATCTTTCCGAGATAACACATATACATCTCCGAGATGCCTGTTTTAGATCTTTTCATCTGGAAAGCATCACAATCTAATTAACATAAAAGATCAGATTTACATCCGAGACATACTTAGTGACATATATCTTATAGATGTATTGGAGATGAGCAAACAACATTAAAAATATGTCTTCCAGATGTATACACACACATCGAATAGACTTCTGGGTAATGTACGCGTGCTATTAGGGTTGTTTATTTTGGAAGATATGATCATTCATACTACAAAACTGTATAAAAACAATTCAAAGAAGATATTTTATTGGTTTAAATATAAATTAGGCCTAAACTGCACATTCAGTTTCAAGCTCAGTTCAATCTGTTGTGTCTTAATTTGTGGGAGAACCAGGACTGAAATGTTGCCTAAGTGTATTGCCTTTATTTACATAAACTATTTTGAGTAAGATACAAACATAATTTATACTGTGGTGCTAACAGCACGCAACAAATCTAATATTTCATCTGTTTTTGTCAACATAGTAACGGTTGAATACAGAAGCATGTGGCTTCTTTAAATTCAGATATTTGAACGATTTATCCACCAAAAAGAGGAAATTTGCTGAGAAATTACTTTTTGAATATTGACTGAATTTTGGAGCATATACAACGTTCTTATGAGGGTTTTAATCCAACATGGACACCATTTAGTGAGGCGGGACTGCCTGTTTGTGGTGAAAATGATTGGTCGATTTTTCCTGAACGAGGCAGGCACAGGAGATGGTTTGCAAAGTATTCCCAGCTCCCCTAGTAACTGTTGCTAGGAGAAAGCATTTATACTCCACGTGATCAAAAATGGTCAAAAAAGAAAAAAAGAAGAGTCTGGTTTGTGGTTAAGGTCTGTTAAAATATTAGGTCGACAAAAGCAGTCGTCATGTCGAACAGTGCATGAGAGGGATCAGCAAATAACCCATGACCCCATACATCCATCTCCAAATAGGTTGTATTTATTAACATTAGTAAATGCATTAAGTATCATGAACTAACATTGAACAATATTATTTCACAACATTTATCCATCTTGGTTAATGTTAATTTATATGAATACAACTGTTCATTGTTAGTTCATAGTGCATTAACTAATGTTAACATATGCAACTTTGGTACTTTAAAATAAGGTCCCATTCGTTAACATTAATTAATGCATTAGGTATCATGAACTAAAAATTAACAACACACACACACACACATATATATATTTACTGCATTTATTAATATTTGTTAAAGTTAGTTAATAAAAACAACATTGATCATTGCTAGTTCATGTTAGTTTATAGTGCATTAACTAATGTTAACGCACAGTATATAATTACTATATGTGTTGAAATTAACATTAACCAAGATTAATAAATGTTGTAATAGTATTGTTCATTGTTAGTTCATGTTAACTAATGTTGTTAACTAATGTTTACAAATACAACTTGTTACAAAAAGTGTTACAAAATTTTACATTTTCCCTTGCAACTCACAGACAAATACAAACCTACCTGTCATCTTTGGGCATATGAGTCAAAACTAACAGTATTAACATAGAGAGAAAAATAGATCATAATATTGAATTCAATATACGTTAAGTTACTACCTCCTTATTGAGTTATTGTCACAGTTGTAAAATAAATCAAACCCACTGTATATCAAATAAAAGCAAACCTCAAAGTAATAATATTGCTTTAAAACTTTGTAATTTCACTGAATAGGGGTTTCCTTCATATAGAACTAATTCTTTTAGCTCTTAAATATGTTTTCAAAGTATAAATGCTAAGTGAATGAAATGATTTCAGTCCTTAATGTAAAACTAAAATATATGGATCAGCTGATGGGTAAAGAACTTATTCAGCCAAATACTTTTTGATGGCATAATGATGGCTGAAAGAACCCTGATTATCTCCAGATTAAGATGAACATTATTCCAATGTGGGGGCAGTGGTGGCTCAGCGGTTAAGGATCTGGGTTCAAGCCCCAGCATTGCCAAGATGCCACTCTTGGGTCCTTGAGTAAGGTCCTTGACCTTATCTGCTCCAGGGACACCATATCATGGCTGACCCTGTGTTCTGACCCCAGCTTAGCTGGGATATGCAAAAAAAGAAAAGAAAAAAAAAAGAAGAAAAATCACTGTGTTTATGTGAAAAATGTATCATGTGTGAAAAAAAAGAAAAAAGGCTTCAATTGTTTGCATCAACACTTTTCCCACTTATGTTAAATCTTAATTACAATATGAATACTTTAGATTTCGATTATTATATAAATGTATAATGTCATCCCAGGGACATCATATGCATATTAAATACTTACATGCTCCAGATTCAGGTATTCGTTTTAAATTAAGCTTTAGACTGAACATCTAAATATGACATTTGAAAATAGCTCAGTGTTTACTGCTGTTTGAACTAAATCTTTACTGCTGTCTTTTGAAGCATGTATTTGGGTGTAAATTCCTCTCTCAATGATTACTAGAAGACACACTTGTGCAGCCACCAGAGGATGGACATCTACTCCAGTGAAGAAATACTACTTTTCCTGAGGCACAGAGATAATAAGATCAGAGTAAAGCCATAGACTTTCACACTCAAAATCTATAGGATAAGATTTGAGGTGCTTTCAGCGGAAATGAGAGAATGCAAAAGTAATCAGACTGTGGGATAGTAGTGTGGGATAATAGTTAAAGCTTGATAATGTGAAATGTCTTGTGGACCTTTTTTTATGGTTTATGGCTTCCTTAATGTCCAGTATATACCATTAGGACTTATTTAAATCTATTAACCACTAGGTGGGAGCAAAGCCATTTTATTGAGGATAGGTACCTTCAAGTTTAGAATGATCTGCACATACTGTACTTCGATAACAAAGGTTGTTTATACAGACTAACAATACACGTAATACATACTTCTATTCAGTGTATTGTATTACCTATATTGGCCTATAGGGCCTTTCTATTCTTACTAATCTCAACATTCAGAGTGTTTTCACCTTTTAATCATGATATGGCTTCCTCTTTGAAATGTCATACAATAATAATAAAAAATAAAAAAATCCTGCAAATCACATTACTTTAACTCATTAAAGTGGCGACTTGCTTCTAAGTTATTAGTAAGGTTCAATGCAGAAAATATGTCTTCTGAAAGACACCTACTCTTAATATGGGCATCATGCAGTGCAGCTGTCAAAATATCTCAGCTGGCTGGTTGTGATTCTCCTGTTGTGAACTCATTATCGCCTTTATACCCTCAATTCTGCTGATACATGTCTCATTTTATTATGGAGAGAGAGAGATTAAACAAAAAATGATAAAATGGCCTTGTTTCCTGGTCTCAATATTAAAGTGCGACAGATTTCCAGAGAACATTATTTGCTGGTTTGCCCTTCAGAGGGTGAAAAGTTCCAGATTTGGCACCTGTACTTATTCAGTGTGTCCTATTTTAGCCACTATAAAAGGATGCAGTAAAGAGAAATCACACTAACTGCCCTGAATCTGTCAGAATCTTGTCCACACTGCTGGCTCTTAACAGAAAATCATAATATAATTCAAGGCAACAGAGGGAGGAGAAAGCTTGTTCAGGAATTTAGCGGGATTAAAACCATTGTGTTATTTTGCCTTTCTTATGTAAAATTTCTTTAATGAGATGCACTACCTATAATGATTATCATATGAAATGCCCTTTTGTTGTCGTTCCAACAAAGAGGCTTTGTTTGTGGAACATAAAAGGTGACATTTTAAAGAATGTCAACGCTGTTCTTTTTTCCATTCAATGAAAGTTAATGGTGACTGAGGATATCAGTCCCTATCATTCGGCTTAAAGGGATAGTTCATCCAAAAATGAACATTCTCTCATCATAGACTCACCCTCATGCCATCCCAGATGTGTATGACTTTCTTCTGCTGAACACAAACAAAGATTTTTAGAAGAATATTTGAGCTCTGTAGGTCCTTTCAATGCAAGTGAATGGTGACCAGAACTTTGAAGCTCCAAAAATCACATAAAAGCAGCATAAAACTAATCCATAAGACTCCAGTGGTTTAATGTGTATTTTGAAGTGATGCAGTCAATTTGGGTGAGAAACAGATCAATATTTCAATCCTTTTTAAATCTCTACTTTCACTTTTGGAATGTGAAAGTGGATATTTATAGTACAAAAGGATTTAAATATTGATCTGTTTCTCACCCACATATATCATATTACTTCAGAAGACATACTGTATATTAAACCACTGGAGTCTAATAGATTACTTTTATGCTGCCTTTATATGATTTTTGAAGCTTGAAATTTCTGGTCACCATTCACTTGCTGTAACATTAGGTTCTTAGAGTGGAAGAGAGGATACACAGGAGTAAATCCTTTAATAACAATCGCTGGAGTGGAAACAAACAATAAAGCTCAACATGCAAACTTAACACAACATAACACTTCAAGGACTGACAAAGGAATGAACAAAACAGGAGGGTATATATACAAACAATGACTGATGATGGAATGGAGGACAGGTAAGGAGGATTGGAAACAGATGGAAGTGATGAGGGCAGTGGATTCTGGGAGATGTAGTCCGGAAAACTATAAAATAAGAGTCCTTGAGGAACATGAGGGAGACAGACTGTGACACTTGCATTGTATGGACCCACAGAGCTGAAATATTCTTATAAAAATCTTTGTTTGTATTCAGCAGAAGAAAGAAAGTCATACACATCTGGGATGACATGAGGGTGAGTAAATGATGAGAGAATTTTCATTTTTGGGTCAAATGTCCCTTTAACATTTCCTTTTGTGTTCCACATAAGAAAGAAAGAAAGAAAGTTATATGGGGTTTGGAACAGCATGAGGGTGAGTAAACGATTACAGAATACCCCTTAACGTTTATTATATTATATTTTACTTTATATTTATTTTCCATTTATTAGACATATTTTTGCCTTTAAGTACTTATTTTTTCATTATCTTTTGATAAATCAAAACATGTCTTGCATTGTAAAATGGAGTGCATGCCTTTGTGGGGAATATTAAGTCATATAAATTGAATAAGCAGTCTCTTTAAGATTTCAATAGTGCTGTGTCATCAGAGAGAACACACTTACAGTAACTTAGTCTGCACAAACTTAATTATGAAGGGACAAAATAAAGAGACGACTCTCTGCCAAAAAAAGCAATTTCCTGAGGCTACGAATATTTTAAAAGATTACAGATTGTTCCTTTACAAAAGGGCAAAGGATCATGTTGATGATTCCGTTGCTTTACAGCTTTTCCATGCACTTTATTCATGCGTTTTTTAAATTTGTAAAAAAATTTTTCACTCATCAGATGTTAAAACAGGCAAAATACCATAGACTTACACTATAGGAGGGACCTGAACCATAACTAGAGAATTTGGCGACAGTAGGTTAAAAGTTCTTCAGCTGAAATTGGTCTGTGCTTACCGAAATTCGAACCACTGCCCCCAGTGGCTGAAGCTGGAAGTATTGTCGAATGTATGGGCACATGTGAGCTCCGGTTTCTGGGTGAAATGTCCACAGAGTGGCACCAGAAGCAAGTTGTAATGCAATTTTTTTTTTAGTTGTATATGATATAATACAGTCAATAGGAATGCATATTTTATTAACCATACACCCTAACCCCAACCCTACCCCTAACCGTCAGTAGAGTAATCATGTAATCTTAGAGGGAAAAAGCAACCTCAGAATCACGCTCACTGTTTCTGTGAACGCAATTATTTCCTGGTTTCCAAGTGACCAGAACCCATATCTCTGAGAATGCTCATGCAGTGCGCTATCAGTAGCACCACAGGAAAAGATAAACACTGTAGAACTGATGCAAAAATGTCAGATGGGAGATGGCACTTATCAGTAACTCAGCAGAATGGAGTCGATGTCAGAGTACCCAAACATTTGGTTGCAACATGTTGAGATTAGGAAGTCTTACTGGTTCTATTAATCAAAACGTCTTGTTGGAACACCAGCACACCAGTATTCCGTGTTGTGGAGCAGCATTTAAAACACAACATATACTGATGACCAGCTATGCTGCTTTTTTTCAGCAGGGCTGACATAAACTGCAACACTAAATATCAGTATGCTCAATGTGTAGTTCAAAAGCAGCAAAATGTGCAGTACACAACAATGAACACAAAGTGACTATGTGAATCAGTGTTTGCTGTCAGTGTAAGAACATGATTTGATATTCCGCTTTGCTCTTTGCTGTCTTTCAACTCTCCACTCTAAAAGGTCATTTACACACTTTATCCTCTGGGTGTTTGTCTCTTTGGCAGCCACTCTATGTGTGGTTGTATACATGTGCGTGTGAACACGTTCAGTCTGACATTGAGATGGGGCTCCAGGGTGATAACCACACTCAAGGTCTTGTTGTCAAGTGCTGAGGGCTCTTGTTGATTCGTTGATGGGCGATTAGGATCACAGTCTGGTCTGGTGCATGTGGCATAGTTTACTCATAGAGCTCTCCTTCATTTATGTTCTGGTTATTCTCCACCATATCCTGTTGATGATTTACATTATCGGGGAGACAGGGGCTAGTAGTCACACTCCTGTGAATACTTCTCAGGGTAGGTTTATTTTTGACCTCGTTGACCTTTTGTGACAACATAAATCAATAGCAGGACACGCTGTTACATAATGGGGAAAGTTTTCACAATGGAACCCAGGCTTTTCAGCAAAACTTTAACATTAAAACAATTATGAAACACAACACAATTCATAAAGCAGCAAACAATATAAAAGGTAGCATACAAAAATCAAACAATTGTTTTGGCAAACACATATTACTTACTTAATTTTTACATTTATGAATTTATAACATTTAAAATACTTTTGACAAATTTATGAGAAATAACCTTGTCCTGAGAATACATTTCAACCTTTCAGTTAAAATATACCTTGATTACATAATTGACCCTTGCATGCAAGGTGGTTTTATTGAGTTTACTTGTTTCCCCAAGAGCTATCGCAAAAATATGATGATATTGGATTTTCAGTTTGGAGGAAGGTATTCCCAAAAAATATTCTAATTTAAGAGAGTTCTGAACTAGCAGTGTGAACAGGCTGATTACACTGTGAATTCGGCAACAGGAGGTCGAAAAATCGGTCTGTGCTTACCAAAATCCGAACCACTGCCCCCAGTGGCCGAAGCTGGAAGTGTTGTTAAGGTGAAATATGCCACTGAGAGGCGTTGAAAGTGAATTGTATATTGTATACAATTTGTAGTTGTAAATTATATAATGCAGTCAACAGCATATTTTACATACAAAAACTAAGGTTGCTGCTGGAAGAGGTATTAGGGAGACCAGCAGGCGGTGCTCACCCTGCGGTCTGTGTGGGTCATAATGCCCCAGCATAGTGATGGGCACACTATACTGTAAAAAGGCACCATCTTTTGGATGAGATGTTAAACTGAGGTCCTGACTCTCTGTGGTCATTAAAGATCCCAGGGCACTTCTCGTAAAAAGAGTAGGGGTGTAACCTGGCCAAATTCCCCCATTGGTCCTTCTCAATTATGGCCTCCTAATAGTCCCCATCCATTAATTGGCTTTATAACTCTGTTCTCTCCTCTCCACCAATAGCTGGTGTGTGGTGAGTTTACTGGCACGCTATGGCTGCTGTTGCATCATCCAGGTGGATGCTGCACACTGGTGGTGGTTGAGGAGTCTCCTGTTCACAGTGTAAAGCACTTTGAGTGCAGTGTCAGAAAAAACACTATATAAATGTAACATTCATTCATGGTTTCCATGGGACCAGATCTCCTGTTGCAGAGATTGCTCATGCAACGTGATACCAGTAGCCCCACAGGCAAAGGTTAAACCCTTTGAATGGATGCAAAAATGTCTGATGGGGGATGGTGCCTATCAGTAATTTGGCAGAATGGGGTCGATTTTAGGGTACATGAACATTTGTAAGCAGCATGTCGCTTTACCAAGAAATCAACATACAAAAACACTGCTAGATACAACACACATTTGTATATTAGACTTTTGACTCAAAACCCAGTAGTACTGAGATATATAAGCTGTCTCGTTTCGAAGGCTGTGCCCTCTGGTGGCAGGCTTGGGGAGTAACAGAATACTTAATTAGTAAACAAAAATTGTGTAACTGTAATCCATTATAGTCACAGTACATAAAAAGCCAACGTATTCAGATTACAGTTACATTTGGTAAAAACTGGGATTACTAGCAGGATTACAATTTTTCATTTATATATATATATATATATATATATATATATATATATATATATATATATATAAAAGATCTTCCTGACATAAAATGATAAAGACCGCTGCTTGCTTTAGTACAGAATACAGATATGATCAGATGCGCGCTGGAGATCTCTTCTGGTTCTCTCTCGTGACTCCCTTTAATCTGGTGCCATTTACTGTCGCAAGCACAAATAACACCTGTCTCATATCAACACTGTGCTCTTGAGGCAAACGTGGTCAAACCATAAAGGGCTGTTTCATCGCAATGGCCACTGGAGAAATATGATTATTTTTGTGGAAATTTCTCATTCTTGTCTCTTCAATGGAGAAAAGGGAAACAACATTACAGTTCAGTGTAATTTAGAGACTACCTTCCAGTTGTGAAGATGCAATGATTTTCCAAGGACCCGACATATAATTTAAAGAAGCATTTAAAGGTAAGACCCATATGAAAATCATGTTAACTAGGATAGCTAAAATTAGTCATAAGTGTTCCCTAATTTTGCCGTCCGACCATCCGTCGATTGTTTTCATGGGAGCAGGAGTAGAAACGACCACTCCCCCGGTGAACGGCCCGTATTCCGGTACACGGGACGCCTACTGTCGACACTTTAGTGTGACTTCTTATTTCCATCTTAACTTCAGTTGAAACTCTAAAATTGTTCTCTGAAATACGTTCATGTTGTAATGACAAATGAAATTGGGACAGCATTTCTTTTTTTCTTTGTTGAAAAAAATCCAAACTGTACACATGAATACCAAATGAATTGAAAATGTTATTAAGTTCTTAGGGGAAAAGTGCAATGGATAATTTATCTGATGTTGATACTTATTATAAATGTATTGTTAAGAACAGTTCAAAAATATAGGTAATGGAGAAATACTGGCAAATGTAACATTTTAAAACTCATAGAAAGTAGGAAGAAGTAAATCAAGACACACTAAAAAGGTTTATCTATTCTTTAAAACAAGATTTTTTATTTATATTTATTTATTTATTTATTTGTCATTAAAATCCTCCTTAAACATAAACATAGAATCACCCATAAACGTTAGCTGGTGATGTTTGACTGTGGATGATGAGGAAGAAGAGGACAGACACTGGAGGCACTGCATTAATAGTAATAATAATGATGATGATGATGATGAAGTAGATAGCCTGTGATCTACCTATTGCAGTCGGAAGTTAATGAATGGTCAGTGCCAATTAGTCTACATGCTAACTGCAATACATGACAGAATTTAACTTGGTAGTGTTTTTGTATTTGTGGTATATCCTGTCAGATTTTGTTTAATGTTAACCAAGACATAATTCAGTGCATCTGTTCTAACTGTATGTGCTTGATGAGACAATAAACCATTTTCAACAGATAGAGGACTCACCTGATTTGGTTAAAAATGCAGAGTTGTGTGGCCTGGGTAGCTCAGCGAATAAGGTAACCTCCTCGTGGTCGCTATAATGTGGTTCGCTCTTGGTGGGGCACATGGTGAGTTGTACGTGGATGCCGCGGAGAGTAGCGTGAAGCCTCCACATGCGCCATGTCTCCGCGGTAACGCGTGCAACAAGCCACGTGATAAGATGTGTGGATTGACAGTCTCAGACGCGGAGGCAACTGAGATTCGTCCTCCGCCACCAGATTGAGGCGAGTCACTATGCCACCACGAGGAAAAAAATATGCAGAGTTGTTTTTCATGCTTTTTTATATATATAGCCTAATAATAGCTACATTACTCAAACATGGTTTGTTTGCATTCAGAAGGCGTGATTAAAAGTGTTCGAGAACATATTGCTTTTCTCTTGACTTTATTCACATATGCGATCTTGAGGCAATCAAAAAGTAACTAAAAGGAATATGATTACATTTTCTTATTGAGGTAACTGATTACATTTGTACTAAGTTATCAGTATTTGTAATGGATTGCATTTTAAAAGTAACCCTCCCAACCCTGTCTGGAGGTCGCATTTGTCGGCCGCATATGTCATCGAGGCTGTCTCATTTCAGAAAAGTGAGTAGGACACTGCGAATGCAGCCTTTGAATGCGACCTTCTTTCACGGAAATTCAGAGGATGCATGAGGTGTATCCTTCATGGGCACTCACAACCCACAGTTCTTTGCTTAAACGGAAATGAACATCATTTGTCTAAAAAAAATGTTGGTAGATGGGTGCAGAGTATATAATATGTATAATTATATTAATATATAAATAAAATAAAGTATTATAGACTAAAAATACACCTATAAAATCTATTTTCTTTTCTCTTTACATCATTATAACTCTCCTAAAATTTACCTTATACTGTACGTTCCCTTCTAAAGGGACTTTGTTCCCTTCTCACTCAAAGCACTCATGCTTATTAAAGAGTGGCATGCTGTCATAGCAACCATGATCATTTCTGTTTCCGTTTGTCCTACGAAGGTTGTCTCGTTTAAATGAGGCTTGTTTAAAGGAGGACGCTCGGTATACTGCAGCCTTCAAAGGACGCGTCCTTCGAAACGAGACACAGCAGTTGTGATAACTTCCCTGTTTGACAACTAGCCCCAGTCTCGGCTACTTGTTTTCTGATCGTCATCTCTTTTTGTTTGAGGCTTTTGAATTATGCATAGACACACACTATGGCCTATTGCCAGTTCACATCTCATTGGTGTCTGCTATTTGAAAATGCACTGCATGTGAGCGGTAATTAGTATCTTTAGCGTTCTAGCCACCAAGCTTCCCCCGAGGGATCTACGCAACTATAATGTCACTGACCTTGCATAGATCACCTAGAGTCAGGGGGGAGAAGAGAAAACTGTTCAGATAAGGGAGCTAATCTTTATTCACAAGTAATTGTAAAGTCTCTTAATGCTCTGGCAGGCTGCCCAGTCAAGACCTATAATGAGTGACATGAATGACAAACATTACAGATGGAGGCCACCTAAAGGACAGAACAAATTCTAAGTTAAGGAAAAGTAAATGACTTACTGTTAATTTAACTTGGTTGACCGCACAGTACACTCAAATCAATAATTCTTTAGATGATTTTAATTCAGTAATGGACAGTGATTCCGCACGTCGGAAATGGGTTTTCTTAACATTAAATTAAATTGTTAAATTAATACCTTGTTTAGAGGAAACCTTACTGAACTGAGTAAATCACAATACAATTAGATGTGTCAAAATAACTTTTGCAGTTAAAGATTAAAATTGGTGCTTTGTGGCTTTTAGTCCATGTACTGTATCTAAGCTTGGAAGGCATCTATATGCTCATGTACCCCTAAAACTTTAAGCAGAAATTCATTTTTGTGGTAATCAACATTATGCCACAAATGCTGTTGATTTAGCTTAACTTGTATTGAACCCGGAATATTCCTTTAACTTTCTTTACCATATGAATCATATGGTGTTGGCGTGAGACAACAAGTTTCCACCTTTTTTCATCTATTGCAAAACGCATAAAATAACAGTTTCAAAATGTACTCTCCCCAGTCCCTTGATCACCCTTTGAATTGGACAACAAGAGGTTTAAATTTCTTCACTGTGTCTGAAATTGGTCTGTTCTTTACCAAAATTTGAATCACTGCACCCCAGTGGCTAAAGCTGGAAGTAATGTTGAAATGCCCATAGAGTGGCGCCAAAAGCGAGTTGTATTTTTAGTTGTCAGTGATGTAATACAGACAACATATTAACTATACCACCTAACCCAAACCCCAACCCTAAGCCCAACCATCAGTGGAGTAAAAATTTAATTTCGGGGCGAAAATATGACCACACATTTGCACTCACCTTTGTTTATAGGACTGTAATTACTTCCTGGTTTCTATGGGACCAGAACCACCTTCTCATCAGTAGTGCTAGAGGGAAAGGTGATAATGGTTGAAATGATGCAAAAATGTCTGATGGGGGATGACGCTTGTCAGTAATTCGGCACTATATGGTTTATTTCAGGGTACACAAACTTTCAAAAGCAACATTTCGATTTCCCGTGTGATCATGTTGCCATTAACACCAGTGAAAATTATTAATATAGTCCAAATAGATTAAGTAAACATATTTTTCAAATTTAAATTGCACAAAATGTGACAAAATTTGTGAAAATTTTTCAAGAATTGCGTTGCAATAGCTCATTAATTTAAGTAAATTGAGCAAGCAGCAAAAAAATTTTTTTGAGTATAGTTCATATAAGGCCATGGGTTTCAAAGCCTCTGGGATGCACTGAATCATGGTTGTAGGTATAAACTAGGCACACGTGTAGAACACAAAGCAAATCTGGCAGTACACCGTTTCCTTTACCGCAGACCATGCCGACAGCTCCCTCCAACCACTTGTCAAAATGATGTGTGTTTTGATTAAGTCAGGTAGACCAGCAGAGTAAAAGAAAGAGAGACAGCCGTTCAGCCAGAAGCATTCACCCAAACCAAAGGCCAAGCTTGACTGATCAAAGTAGACAGTGGAAGTCACTCGACTACATGAGAGAAAAGACTCAATGAATGTAGCTGCCAATCAAAAAACTTGAGGTAAGAAGGTGCCATAGTCACATGAAAGTAAGTCCTCAACCTCAACCCTGATGGGGGTTACTACAACAAGGTTATTACAAAAGGGTTTGGCTATGGTATTTTAGAGTTAAAAAAAGTTATATCTTCACCCTTAATCATTAACTTCATGAGCCTAATCGTAAAAACCAGAGAAATTAGAACAGAACAATATGAGGCCCCAAAGGAAAATGTTATTTGCTCAGAGGTTGCTGCGTCATACAGCTCAGGAGACTATGGAATTCCTACGTTTATTTTAAAGGAATATTCAGGTTCACTAAAAGTTAAGCTCAATGTTGGTGGCAACAAACATAATTTCGACTCATCCCTCATTTATTCATTAAAAAAAGAGATGCAAAAATCGTGAATTCAGTATAGCACCTTTAATTGAAGTAAATGGGGTCAGTCCATATACGTTGAATTACTCACTGTTTAAAAGGTATTGCCACAAGACGTAAACATAATGCATTTTAACATGATGTTAGTGTGATAAAATGAAATCTCTGTTCTACATGATATTTGAGTGATAAAATTGCTTAACGTGATTACAGGGTTTACAGGCATTACATCGCCATGACAGTTGTAATATTGGATATAACTTTACACTGAGAAGGTTAGTAAGTGAATTTGACCTGCTGTGAAGGGGGTGATTTGTCCCAGCACCAATCATGCATCTGTCCTTGTTTATATATTTTTTATCAATGCTGAAAATAATTTAGTATGAGATACATTGCAATTGCTTGACTGTGAGTCTGTCATAATCAGACAAAAAACTGATGTCCCCCCTCTGTTATACAAGTTGGTATCACCCAACTAGTGTTGTGAAATCCCCTCTAGGTAGACAGCGGTGTCATGTGGTACCTGCTAATTTCTCAACACTGGTCAGGATGGGCCAATCACAGTTGTTTATTATTACTAGATGAGGATTTTTAAAAATGCTTTAATAGATTATGCTGTTTTTCTGAAACATTAACCCTAATGCTTTTTCTGAATGTTTGATATGATATACAGTGTATAAATATTTAAGAGTATGCAATGAATATTTAATTTCTATTTATCTGTGCATTAATTTGATCTGTGTAATATGTTGTAATGAAACATTACAATCTTTAAATATATGCCTTCCCTGGGAAACAAACCCATGGCCTTGGTGTTGCTAGCTCCCAACATAACCAGACAGGAAGTGAACATGTTGCTACTGAACGTTCCATTCTGCCAGTTACTGACAAGCGCCATCTCCCATCAGATATCTTTAAATACACATTAAAATGTCTTTATCTTTTCCTGTGGCGCTACTGATAGCGTGTTGTGTGAGGAGCCTCAGAGACACAGATTTGTCATCCCGTGGAAAATGATGGGTGTGATTCAGAGGTTGCATTGTCCCTCCACGCTTACTGTACATTTTTACTCCACTGATGGTTAGATTGAGAGTGGTGTTTGGGTTAATTAAATGGGGGCAGTGCTTTAAATTTCAGCAAGCACAGACCGATTTTAGCTGAAGAACTTCTGCTCTATTATCGCTAAATTCACAGTGAGATCAGTCTGCAGATCCATGCTCTACCAGCTGAGCTACAGAAATTTTGAACTTAGGTTTCCTATGGAGCTAAAATCTCTTTGTCCATTCCAGTCTTCTGCTTTGCATTGCTCGCCTATCCTTGAAATTACAACAAGTAGAGAAACTGGCAAACCATGGTGACACCAGTAGCCATCTTTATAATTTGCTGCTCATTTCTAGCAACTTACTTCTCAAAACCAGCCCTTTGTTTTCCCAAAACTGGAATGACCTGCACACAAGTTTAGCACAATACTTCCACTTTTCATGGCACTCTAACCTTATACTGCTGCTAACAAACTGTGGCATCACAAACCATTAGCAAGATATTCTTACATTTGGGATCATTATTTGGAAACCGGCAATTCAGGCTCTAAACCTGCAGTGTACGGCTGTTTCTTTTTACAGTCTCTGTATCATTACAGGTCTACTGCTGAAACCAGAGCTCAAAGGTGCAGCAGATAGGGACTCCAGACCCACACTGGCACAAACTGATCAAACAGAGAGCAGGAGAAGCACATTACACATGGCATTTCACTCTCAGCTGGTGCGAACGTCTTTGTGTGCTTGCATAGAACAGCTTTGAAAATGTTGTTCTTTTGAAGTGATTATTCCAGCATCATTAGTATGTCTGAACGAATGTGTTGTGCTTTTTTTGTTTCTCAGGAAACCGATCTTGCCTTGGGCAATTAAGCAGGTTAAAGGGAATCAAACCCTGTGCTGATTAATCATCTGAGCTCCCATGAAACTACGACATGAGGAAAAGTGTGTTATTCTTTGAGCGACCCTACCCAAGTGCTGAAGAGTTTGTTTGACATCAAACACTCCAGAGTGCTAATTTTTTTTTTTTTTTTTTTTTTTAAAGATCTGTTATTTATCAAATCGATTTCATGGTTAAATAGTTTTATTCACACCTTAATAAATCTTCGCCAGCAACCTGTAAGTGGTCCAACAGGGAGTATTTTTTTTTTTTGAAGCGCCTTTGAACGTTCTCAGTTTATCTCTTATAAGGAAAAAGGGATGTCGGACGGCCTTAAGGTGAAGATGCTAAAGTGTTTATCGCAAGTGAAATAGTATACTTTGAATTCAGAAGAGTAAGACATTTGTAAAACAGTTTGCCACCCATAATGTAAATGAAGTTGCTCCTAATGTAAATCAAGAACCCTAAAAGTTGCTTTCTCTATATGATAATGAAGCTCAGGCAATTTCTTTATCTGAGATGGGTCTCAATGTCTCACGCTCTGCTCCCATTCTATCACTGATGACAATATCCCCAGCGTGTGATCATTTAAATTGTGCAGCGACACCAAAGTGTTGACATCTTTTTGTCTTTATGATAATCAAGCTGATGGTGATGCTGTTACTCTGATAAAATCAGGTTGAGTGATACTGTACGTATTCTGTAGCAGAATTCTGTAATTTGTTTAAAAAATGTCTTTCATATATCAAGAGATTCATTTGGAGAGAGAAAAAGAAGAGATACAGAGAGAGATTAATATGATAAATGACCTCCATCTGTGATGTCAGGTCATTGGAAGAAAAGAGTACAACAATTCCTTATAAAGATCTGCCCTCCAAATTGGCTGAAAAAGTCACTATTCATTGGCTGCGCAATGTGAGGCCAAAGCCTGATGTTCAGCGCAAACATTGTTGCTTCCAGGAAAACAATTGCACAGCAGTTGATAAAATGATTTGAGCCTCTCTCATAATGCTAGCCAAAAACATTAGATTTGAATTACTTTCTCTGTTCCTGTGAGTTTTTCTTGCTAAGATATGCTTTTGTTCTACTTAAAGAGGTGTGTTCTCCTAGTTTCAAATGTCAGTGTTTTGGTTTGTTTAGGTAATTAGTATGCATTTCACCAGTAAAGAAATGTATTTTGGAATGTACTTTATGTCAACAAGACTGATGCATGATGTCAAGTGTCATCGGAACCTAAAGGATTAGTTAAATGTGGTGTTACACTAGCTTGTAAAAGAAATTTGAAGTGTTTGCCTCAGGTCATAGAATATGTTTGTCGCAAGTTTCTTGTTTGCAGGCGCTGAGAGAAGAAAAGCAAGAAATATTAGGGGACAACTTTCTAAATGAGAATATGAGAAAGTATCATTAAAATTTTAATAAAATAAAATAATGTATATATACAGTACACTGCCTGGCCTCTATTATTCGTTGGACCGCCTTTAGCTTTGATTATGGCTCGCATTCGTCGTGGCATTGTTTTGACAACCTTATGCAATGTCACAACATTTATTTCCATCCAGAGTTGCATTAATTTTTGGCTGAAATCCTATACTGATGACAGGAGAGTCGAACCACTCTATAAAGTCTTCTCCAGCACATCCCAAAGACTTTCAATGGGGTTAAGATCAGGACTCTGTGGTGGCCAGTTCATGTTTGAAAATTATTCCTCATGCTCCCTGAACCGATCTTTAACAATTTGAACCTGATAAATCTTGGCATTGTCATCCTGGAATATGCTCGTGCCGTCAGGGAAGAAAAAATCCATTGATGGGATAACCTGGTCATTCAGTACATTCAGGTAGTCAGCTGACTTCATTTTATTGCCACATAATGTTGCTGAGCCTAGACCTGACCAACTGAAGCAACCCTAGATCATAACACTGTCTCCAGAGGCTTGTACAGTGGGCACTATGCACGACTGGTGCATCGCTTCATGTGCTTCCCTTCTTACCCTGACGCACCCATCGCATTGGAATAGTGTAAATCTGGACTCATCAGACCACATGACCTTTTCCCATTACTCCCGAGCAAATTAAAGTTGTTTTTTTCTGATTAGCCATACTAACAAGTGGCTTTCTTGTGGCCACACAGCTGTTTAGTCCCAATCCTGTTAAGTTCTTGCTGCATTGTGTGTGTGGAAATGCTCTTACTTTCACTATTAAACATAGCCGTGAGTTCTACTGATTATTTTACGATGTGACTTCAAGTGTTTTAGGGATCTCCGATCACAATCATTCATGATTTTCTTCCGAACACATTTCTTCTGTGAAGCTGACGGTTCACCACTTTCCTTCCAGGTTTTAATAATGCGTTGGACAGTTCTTAACCCAATTCCAGTGATTTCAGCAATCTCCTTAGTTGTTTTCTTTGCTTGATGCAGGCCAATAATTTGCCCCTTCTAAAACACAATAACATCTTTTCTACGACCACGGGATACGTCTTCCGACATGGTTAAGAAATGAGAAGCCACACACTGCATCAGTTAGGGTTAAAAGAATTGTTGCCATCTGAAACATATTAATCACTGCAATAATGATCCAATCATAGACTCTTAAATATCTGCTTATTTAAATCCAAAAGACAACTTTTTTGGCCAGGCACTGTGTGTGTGTGTGTGTGTGTATATAGTTATATTTTGCATAAAGAAAATGGGCCTACATTTAGGATCATTACATTTTTTTGGATTGTGACATAACTTTCAGAATAGTTAAGCATATTTTCCCCCAATTCTCATTACCTTAACAGTCTTTTTTTTTTTTTTTTACTGTACTAGTGTATTGTTTTTTACAATTAAAATCTGCAAAAATTAAAAACCGTACCAAGGAAAAAACTACTATGATATATAAATCTGTTAACAATTTAAATAATATCTATTTTTTTTTCTCGCATTGCTGTGATGAGAATAGTAAAATGTGCTTAACTGTAATAAAAATAATATTACAGAGTAAAAAGTCTTAACTGGCCAAAATATAGGCTTCATTTTCTATATGAAGTATATAATTTCTTATTTGTTTCTTTTGATTATTGAGTAAAAAAGGACTATAACATTTTCTTGATAAGTTGCACCCATAAAGGAATAACCAAAAATAAATAAATCAAACATAGTAATTGAAAAATATTAATACCTAAAAAAACTTCAAAACATGTTTTGTGCCAAACTTATTACATTCAAAATGCTTTGGGGTTGAATGTTATAGGGTTGAAGATCGGTGCAACAATGTCTTTGTGCTTTTTACCAAGAAGAATATTTTCAGTAAAAATTGATCTCTGTGGTTTTATATTTTATAACATTATTATTATATTTTATAATATTATTACTATATTTTATAACTTAATATTATTAAGCTTCACAGGCCAGATAATTGTAAACACAAGGAAATATTGATAGAAACCGTAAGAGAAACTTAGCTCTGTTTGGATCTTGAGGTCAAAACTTTTTATGATTCCACTCCCTTAAAGGGATAGTTCTCCCAAAACCAAAAATTCTCTCATCATTTACTCACCCTCATGCCATCCCAGATGTGTATGTCTTTCTTTCTTCTGCTGAACACAAATGAATATTTCAGCTCTGCAGGTTCATACAATGCAAATGGGTACCAAAATTTTGAAGCTCCAAAAGCACATAAAGGCAGCAAAAAAGCAATCCATATGACTCCAGTGGTTTAATCCATGTCTTCAGAAGCAATATGGTAGGTGTGAGTGAGAAACAGATCAATATTTCAGTCCTTTATTTTAACCATAAATCTACACTTTCATGTTCAGGTTCTTCTTCTTTTGTTTTTGGTGATTCTTATTCTTCATACATACTGTCGCTTACTGGGCAGGGATGAGAAGTGATAGTAAAAACAGACTTAAATATTGATCTGTTTCTCACCCACACTTATCATATCGCTTCTGAAGAAATGTATTAAACCACTGAAGTTGTATGGATTACAGTTATGCTGCCTGTATGTGCATTTTAGAGCTGAGATATTCTTCTAAAGGTCAAAAGAAAGAAAGTCATACTCATTTGAAATGGCATAAGGGTGAGTAAATGATGAGAGAATTTAAATTTTTGGGTGAACTATCCCTTTAAATATGATGTTAGAAAGATGAAACCATTAGCTTTAAATAGGGAAATATCACAGCATAACAGGACTGAACAGAATATGCAGGGACCAAGACAAGAAAATGCATAAAGCAAAACCACTTAGACAGTGGGACATGCAGGCTGATATTCCAATGAAAAATATACATTTAAATGAATGAAAAAATAATAATAAATTATGTTGTATTACACACTAAACAAAGTTTAAACTATCTAATAATGTGACTAAGTTCATTAACCTGTTAATTATATAGGTAGTACGTCATGGGGACAAACATACAATTTTGTCCCAGGCCCTGTAAATTTAAGAGATGGTCCTGGCAGGAATAGAGATGGATAGAGTTAGAGAACAAAGGGAAGAGGAGAAATATATGCCAGCCAAACCAGCATTAAAAGCCACAGGATTCAGCAGCCACATTTAGCAGACCGAATAGCCTGACATTCACAAACAGAGCGTGTTAACCTTGAGTGAGACAGAGGGGAGAGCAGGGCAGAGGGTGGTGGTGCTAAAGGCCTAAGCAGGTGTGACAGTTGTGAAAGCTTTCACTGGACAAAAAAGGTTTTACGGGCCTCCTAGCAATGCAAAACCACGGCTGACCTCACCACTTGCCAGTGCTGGCAGAGAGAAGCTGTGTTCACAGACAGTACTAAAGAGAAGGCTAATTCCACTTCATGTTTTTCACAAGAGATAAAGGAAAATAGTAAAAGACTATAGTAATAATATGGCTGCCTACAATTTAATCAAGACTCATATGATGTGCAATGCCAATTATTGAACATGTACATAGTAAACATAGTAAATTAATTATTATAATCTATAGTTCAAAACTGTTCTTGTGCAAAATTTTGTTAGTGCCCATATCCAATATGCAAAATGTTCTCGAGTACCAATAAGTTTCCTATTTTTATCCACAGGAGGGCAGCAAACATTCTAGTATGGGGTAATATGCCATTCCTGCATGTTTTACTATTTGGAAGACCACTTATACAAACCTTTGTGGATATCTCCATATTTTTAATTACAGACATAATTTTATCCATGCACATTAGCCTTTTTTCATTTTCTATGATTAAACAAACAGATTGTTTTTATTTATTTTTTGAATAACCAGCACTAATATCATGAAAGGAACATATACACACACTGACATTTACTAACTTATCTCCTAAGAAAAGGCTTTAAACGTATCCATTCACGAAGAGGATCAGAGCCCGTTCCCAAAGCAAAAAGGCTCATTTAAAAAAAACTTCCACATGCAAGTGGGCGGTCCCGTACGGCATACATTTCGTGACGTCACTTCCGCTCGCTCAAGTCATTTGCTCTCGTCGCAAAGCTTTTGTTCAGTTGTTTCCAACCGCGCAGCGGAGCCATTTGTACTCACTAGAACACGCGTATGTTCGCGTAAAGCCTCGTATTGCGGGAAGTGGATGCTGAAATAGTTTTACCTGCCGGACTCGCGGTGTTCGATTGCGATCTGTTTAATAACTTATTTACAAACTCAACATGGAGGACGAGAGCAAATATCTCCCGCAGCTGCTGGCGGAGCGAGACAGTCTGGACTCGTCGTTCACACACGCCATGAAACTTATTTCAGCAGGTAAACCCCGGTGTTTCGTGAAAATGAAAGGGGGAAACGGAATATCTAATCAGACAACTTTTTTGGGGAGATATAGGTAGTCTCAGTTTTGTCGGAGAGAACCCGCTGGAATCGTCCGTAATAGAGCCTGGGACGGAGGACGACCGTCACAAAAGTGTCGTTTCAGCGCGTGGGGGCTCGTGTATTTCTCGCGAGCAAGGCACGTGCTGCTGAAGCCATTTTCGGACGGTTCGGCGTGTTGTTCAAGGTTTATATAAATAGAGAGAGAGAAACCCAGTTTCCTAAATGTTTTCGGTTTATTGTATTGTCCTCTGTTCTCCATTTGCTAATGTCGTAATGTTGTAGAGTTTTATCCCCTGTGCAGTGTCCCATTTCCGCTCGAGTACAGTATGAGCCGCGTGCTGGATTGGGTTTAAATGTGGTGAAATCATCTCGCATGCGTATTGAATAAGATACTTTTTATAACCAAATTACACATCTTATAAACTTGGAGGTTTATGATTGTTAATAGCTCTAAAATTTAACTAAATTCAGATTTATAATTGTAATTAACTCATTAGGGAAATTAAAATTATTTTAGTCGTAACTAAATGGCATAATATCATCAGAAAATATTTAAGAGACCGTTATTGTTTTTTTTCTAGCAAAAACGTCCATGTCTAAAGGGGCAACGTGGCGTTTCTTTGTGTGCGTCGAGTCACAGGGAACATTTCTAGAGTTGCATTCGAGGATTAAAAGTCTGGACCGCATTAGATGAAATCAGCCGAGATTGAAATTGAAGACGGATGAATGTCTGCAGTTTGGGATTTGTCTTAGTAATAAAAAACATGTTTCAGGCCATATGTGGCTTTTAGGCTTTTAGAGCGGGAAGTGTTGCAACTGGATATGAGACATTTTTTTTGGTGTCGGAAATGTCTTTTCCTGGAGGCGTTTCAACACATGTCTTTTATCAAACGTCTTGTGCGAATTTTACAGTAACTTGTGGTTGGTCTCTAAGCTGATCAGTTCCACAAGTAACCTTTACTTACAACATAATAACTGAAGTCACGCCATTAATTTTGTAGGATTAAAAAGAAAGCCCTTTAGTGAAGCTCAGTCTATTGACTGATGGTGTTTCCTCACACGGTCTTTGAGGCAAGCACTTTTCTTTAAAACCTGAAATAAACCTTTAAATCGCCAACTTATATTTACCATTGATGTTAAATGAACATGGTACAGAGAAAAAAGGCCTTTTTGGTGTTTTCAGCACCTACTTGGAGTTTTAAGAAAATATTTTTGGGGAAAGGGGAAACCAAGAGAATATTGTGGCTCTGATTGTGGTTTTGGTAACATGAATACAGTCTCTGAGTATTACAATTCTGGGTGTCTGTAAGGTATGTTGTATTCTGGCTACATCCATCAAGGTTTGACTCTTCGAGAGAGGTCATTCCTTTGTTTGCTTTCTTTGACGCCATGAATTTCTAACACTGCAGTTTCCAGTTTAGCTAAAATTCAGGCAGTGTGTTAAAGTGTCTAGTGGTTTTGTTTTGAATGAGGTTTGTATATGTCCAAGAGGATACAGTTGGTTGTGCAAGAATATATTTGTAGTAAGCTGATTCTATCTCTTTTTTTCAGTTTTTGCTTTGTAAATGTGTGTTCATATGATCTGATGCAATGTTAGTTTCATCTAAGTTCACTGACAGTATTCCATATGATAACTTGTACAATAACTTATTGTTTCTCATTGTTTCTTTCAGAAATCGAGAAGGTTCAGAAAGGCGAAACGGGGGAGAAAGAAACCGAAAGCTACCTTGACCTCTTCACAACAACAAACATCAAACTGAAGGAAAGGGTTCTTATACCAGTCAAACAGTACCCGAAGGTGTGTCTCAGCGATGTTTAGGAACATGTATACTTTGTTGTTTTAAGCTAAGCACACACTACACGACTTGCAGTCGGTGCCCTGTGACAGTCTTGTTTTTCGTTGTGATGGTGTGTACACTGCACAACAGATTGTAGTCTGGGTGTATCAACTACACGACCATTCGCCCTGACGGAGGTCATGTGTACATCTTGTTTAAGATGCGTTTTAGGCGATCCGATCACAAGTGTACAAGCGAGACACATCACCATTACACCTGGTCGTCTCTTGACCACTTGTGTTTGGATTTTGAGGAGAGAGTCTCTGATTTCATCAATCATTACGTCTGTGTTTTACTGAATGATAGCAAAACAAAAGAAAAAGGATTTAAAAACTGGTGCACAGTTTCGCTTAATTATACGCAAACATGACATTTAGAGAAGAATTCATAGTTATTTTAGTGCAGTACCCGAGCTTCTAATGTGCGTGCTTTTCGTGATGAATTTCGGGAAGTGCTTGTACATGTATTCACTTAAAATTGTCTGATTGGACGGTTATTTTGCTTTAAATCCGCTTGTAAACGTCAGTTTAAACTCTTGTTTTAGTAGGTGGCCCTTCCCAATGTCTAAATGTGTTTGAAGTGGGCAAATCTCAGAATGGTTTGGACCCTGTTACAACTGTCTTTAGTGCCGTCAAAAACAGCTGAAAATAATACAGCGGGTAGGGAGGTGTGGGTATTTTATTTTCCAGTTTTTTTTTTTTATCTTCTGCTTCCCAATAGCCTTTTCTCCTCTTGCGCTCGCTCTCTATATTTCATTGGCAGTGGTTCCTTGTCAGTCCATGCTCGACGGGACAGTGCACACACCTGAAGACAAAGCATCTAGACTACACTCTACAATGTTGGTTGTAAGATCTAAGACTTAACCAGCCACCGACTCAAAACATCAAAGGAGGCTTTACTCTATTTGTGTGGTTGATAAGATCTTGCGTTGAAGGAATGTGCAATAGAGTAAACGAAGGTCATCCGAGGCTTTCTGAGCATATTCAAAGCAGTTCATATCAAAATTGGGAAGTGGAATAAAACTGGTTTACATATCAGGCCAAAAATGTCATGAGCACTGAATGAAGTAATTAAAGAGTGAACTGGAGTTGGAAGCTAATAGATTTATCTGCTCAAGGCTAGCTGCCAGTCTGCTATCAGCATGCACTTATCAGGAATGCATTTTGACAGTTTTGCCGATCTGTGATGGCCAAATCCTATGTAAGGTCTGTAATCTGTCATGAAGGGGCTTAAGATATTTTGTAAATGCAAGTTTCTTTGTGCAAGTCCCGTGACGGCTTGCCTTTCACTGCTGAATGCTCACCTGCCAGAGGCGTTCAGACTGTTTGATAGTGTCCTCTATTTTTGAGTGCGTGTCTGTTATTTCTTGTGTCCTTGAAGTTAGCTTGCCAGATCAGATGAGACTAGCTGAGTTTAACGTTTCTTTGCTCCTCCATCCCTTTTCCAGATTCCAGTCTTTCATTCTCTTTGTCCTTTTTACTTGGATATCAGATTAGTGTGAGTTGTGTGATTAGTTATGCTACTCAACACCGATTGAAAAGGCTGTTTTTTTTTTTTTAACCAGACTTGAGATTGATAAAATATGGATATCCCTGACTGAGGATATGCATCTCCAGATTTGCTTTTGTGTGCATGCCGTATATCTTAAAGGCAGCAGAGTCTGTGTGAGATCATTACTTTTATGACTTTGTGCTGTCTCGCACCTGTCAGCTTCACACAATTGGGCATGTGTATTTAACAGCAGACTCTTGCGAACAGTGTTGGTAAATTACTAAAAATAGTAATTCGCTACAAATTATCTAAAATTGTAATCAGATTACTTTACTAAATACTTAATTGGAAAAGTGTTCACAGTATTTACTTAAGTAACTTAACTTTTTTGACTAAAGTATAGATTACAGTTACTAATTACTTGGATTACAATTGGATTACACCCAACACAGTTTACGAACTAACTACTGAGTGTTACTTCGAAAGTAAACATGTGACTTTATTACTTGCTTTTGTGGAATGCTGTAGATTTCTTCAAATGCTGTGAGTTTAGTTAATTTTGTCTGTTGCTTTGTGCAGTTTAACTTTGTTGGAAAGATCCTTGGACCGCAGGGGAACACTATCAAGAGACTGCAGGAGGAGACGGGTGCCAAGATTTCGGTACTTGGGAAGGGATCCATGAGGGACAAAACCAAGGTAATGTGCTGTCAAGTTTTAAGTGTTATTGTTGCAAAAATTATTAAGCTAGGGGAACATCACTTTTGGTCCTGGAAAAGACAGCTCTAAACTTGAGGAATAAAAAGGTGGATTTGATGCTGCAAAAAAGATTGTGCATTAGTTCTCACTGTATATGCATGAAAGTTAAATGAACAGACAGACAAGTCTAATTTGGATCTTAACTCATTTTTATGTTCTTTAGGAGGAAGGCTTGAGAAAAGGTGGAGAGCCAAAGTATTCACATTTGTCCATGGAGCTTCATGTGTTTATTGAGGTTTTTGCTCCTGTTCCTGAGGCATACCTGCGTATGGCACACGCTATGGAAGAGATCAAAAAGTTCTTGTTTCCGGTAAGTATTATGAAATCCCATAATCCAACTAAAGCAGCCTGAAGATGGTAATTTGTGCTTTAGTGAATTGCTGATATCATGTTTTGTCTCTGCTTTCTCTGTTTAGAGTGCTGCGATTATTGGGAATGGGGGCATTGTTTAACTCTAGACCGCTTCCATTGACAGATTATAACTCTACTCCTATTGCGGCAGATTAATATTTAAATAAGTTGTTTTCGAGCTCACTCTTGTAGTTGAACTGGGTGACTACTACAAGAGCGACTGCTGTTGTGAACGATTGACATGTCTTTCTACACTTTTAACTGCCTCGTAAGATCTGTTGAAATCTGTCTTGTAGCCTCCCATTGGCCCTAAAACAACTTTTACATTCAGTGGAATCCTTGGCTCAACTTCTGTTTTTCCTGTCCATGAGGCAATTTGTTCATTTACTTTGTGTTTTGTTTTATTGCTTAATTGAATGCTTCTCATTTCTGCTGTGTCACAGGACATGATGGATGATATTTGCCAGGAGCAGTTCATGGAGATGAAGTATCTAAACGGGGGTCAGGAACATGCGGGCAGAGGCAGAGGAGGTCCACCCGTCAGAGGCCGTGGAGCCCACCCGGCTTCAGGGGCACCCAGGTACCCACATTTATGCATATACATGCTTAGAATTATCTTATGAACTATTAAGTAGAGCAAAGAAATAATGCTTTAAAATACATATTTCTTTTATTATAGGGGCCGTGGTATGCCCCCGCGTGGAGGTGCTCGTGGTGGCCCACCTCGAGGCGGAGCTGTTAGAGGAGCTCCCGCAGGGAGAGGCGGACCACCAGCCCAGACGGCCAGAGGAGCGGCTGCTACCCGTGCCCGTCCAACTGCCTCTGCTCCACCGAGGATGCCCCCTCCACCAACTTCTCACCCTCCAGCCCAAGAAGCATATGAAGAATATGTAAGTTTTTCCTTCATAGTCTGATTTAATTCAATAAATAACCTGTGAATTTGTTTAAAAAAGGGATAGTTCATGCAAAGTTATTTTATTTACTCGCCCTTATGTTCCAAACCTGTGAAGAGACAATTTTCCCCATACAATAAATGTGTAGGTTGTCAATCTATGAAAGTTTTTTTTTTTTTTTTTCCTTCCACCTTTTGTTTTTCCACGGAAGCAAGTTGTATGAGTTTGGAAATACATGAGGTTGAGTAAAGAATGACTCTTCAGAAGACTGCTTATTATTGACTGATGACAATACCAGGACTTGCTTTCTCAGTGTTTCTGGTGATGTTGATTTGATATGTGTCACTTTATTTTATTTCCTCAGTCGTATGATGAGAGCTACACAGAGGCAGCCTATGAACCCTACAACAGCTACTACAGTCAGCCGCAGGCGTAAGTTGGTTCAGTATATCATATTTTATAACTGTATGTTTGGGATTTTACAAGGTCAAGTTTCCCCAAAAAGATCAACTTTGCTTATGATTATTGTGGTTTATGGAGGCTTTTTGGAAACATCTCAAAAGCAATCGAAGATGTTCTTGGCTTAGTAAGTTACATTTGGAAATTCAGGCCAGTTTCTCTTGTTGTTTTGAGATGTGGGTTTGTGCATGTTTGTTCTTGGCACTGAGGATTTAGCATTACATATTGTTTTTTTCCCCCCAGAGAACCAGAATACTATGACTATGGACATGGAGAGACACAGGAGGGTTACGAAAACTACGGTAAGATTTTACTCCTGCCCCCCCATTTCCAAACTGTGGAATTTGAAACATAATTGCAATTGACCCTTTGCTAAGCCCAACCCCCTATTTAACGGTTGATAATTGAGTCTCTTAAAAAGGTAATGCTTCATTTAATGGCGATAATAATGGTGTAACTGAAGAGAACGGTTCCTTTATTGCTGTTTAAGTTGTCAAGGAAGCTTTAGTACGTAACATTAACACTTGCTCTTGTGTGTGTGATTGGTCCTATAGCTCAAGATGACTGGAATGGAACACAGCATGCTGCTGGTGGTGGGAAAGCTCCCACTCAGAGACCGACTAAGCCTGGATACAGGGAACAACACCCCTATGGGCGATACTAAGTCTGACTAGCAGAACGCCACCCAACACGTCGCCATGTCAACTGTCACCCTTGGCAGCACACGCTTTAAGCTACCCGACAAAAGTAATTGTCTGCTTTTGTTTTTTTAACTCTGGACATTATAAAAAGGAAAACTCAACAAATTGGCATTTAAATGCCTCAAGAATCAACATTACCCTTACAAGGAATAGAATTTAAACATGGCTTTTTTCTTTTTTTTTTTGTTCTTTTTTTTTTGGCCAATATCTCTTCCTCTGCTCATACCTACCCTTGCTTTTTTGCATTTGTCGATGGTAAATGTATGTTCCAATGGTTGGAAAAAGTATTTAGTTGAAAGATGAAGCCCAACAACTGTACAGCAACTTTTTATGTGTCATAGGACACCACTTTAATTTGTGTTACCATAAAATCTCTGCTGAGGTGCAGTTGCAGATTCCCATGTAGGCTACATTTCAAAATTCTGTTTAATAATAGCGTATCAAAAAAGACCCTAAACTTAATGTCTGTCTTGTAATATGTAACATAAATTACTGAAAGGAAAAATGTCTTTTAATGGTATTTCCAACAGCCATTTGATTATTCCTCATTTGATTTAAATAGTCTTAAAAGCTGTAAATTTAGATTTAGGCCTCAATATTTTTCCTTGTATCTTTAGAGTTTTGAAATATAGCCCAGTTAGACGCTGTTGAGATGAACTGTCCTCAAATCCTTAATTTGTTAAAATAAGATGTTACTCTTCAAAACAGTTCTGTAGAATAACCTATGTTTGGATACTTGTGTTTAAAAGGAAAAAAATCAAATAAGTCAGATTACCATGGATGTCACCATGCTATATAAACTGCATGCAAAACCTGCTTTAAAAAGGATTTGGACAACAATCTCCACAAGGGTCATCTCTTTTATTATGTAAAGGGATACTGCAGCTAAAACTGACTCTATTGTACATAGTTTAATAAAGAAAAAGAAATAAAAAAAAATCAACCTACATCCAAACTGTACTTTACTGCCATTAGTATTTGTATCCTCTCCATAAAATGCAGAATGACACATGTGTAAGCTTGCCTAAATAGGTAACTAAATCTGTCCGAAACATGTTTTGCAGCAGTTGTCAATAAAGCTAGTTTGTTTTTTTATGAAACTTTAACCTGGTTTATTTTTCTTTGTCATCATAAAATCTGAAATGGCCTTTCAAATAACCTAGAACCTTCGGTTACAACCTTCTTCCTCTTCAAAAACAGATTGTAAATTTAAAACAATGCATGTAGTCTGAAGACGTAAACTACACTAAAGGAATCTGTTTAAAGTGTTTTGACAATTAAAAGCACACCTTTAATGTTTCTCTCTCTTTTTATACTTAAAAAGGACCCTAGAGGTAAGACCTGTGCTCTTTAAAATAACCTGGATAGCTTCCTAATGTCTATAGAGAGAGCTAAAGCATTCGATGCTTGGGTATGTATTAAACTTTTCTTGAATGACATTTTATTTTTGGTCTTACTCAGAATGGGAAATGTATTGACCAGCCTGAAATAACTTGAATTTAAAAGTTAAGCTTGCAGGGGCCTTATCTGTCAAGTCTGATGCAAAGACATGTTGGCTGCTTTTAGTAAAGAGGACAGGAGAGGACTGTTAAACTTAAGTGCAGCATTGTAAAGGTAAACCTAACCCTAAATTTTTAAGTTGGTAGTGTTATATTATTTATTTACTTAAAACTTTTTTGTTAACAGCGTGCAATGATTTAAAAGATTCAGTCGTTTAAAAATAAAAGTAAAGTGAAAAAAATATACAAACACGCAGTAATATTTGTGTCTTTAAAATATTTGTGTTCTAACATTCTAGACCAGAATTGTAATGCAACTCATGCTAAAAGTGCTCAGTGTCAAATCTAGATCCATCTATGTTTGTAATGCTGCTCCTATTTTTTTCTTTTGCAAAATCTGCGATTTTAATTGTTTAACGTATTGAAAAACTCAAATGTCCTAACAGAACAAAAGTTACCTGGGAAAGCTTGAGTTGCATGACTCAAACTTTGCAGATTGCATGAGCTTCCTAAATACCACGTAGTTTTTCTCAACAATGTTTGACTATTCGGTCATAGTCTTCTCCCTTCCCTCAGGTAATGGCGCCTGGCAATTCCCGGAAATGGAATCAGTTTTGACAAGAATGTGAGACCTCTGCTCAGGTGAGTTATACCTTCCACAGAAACTGCAATTATGCAGATATGAAGTTACGTTGTTTATTTTTTCTTCTGTATTGTTCTTCTTAATTTCAATGCTTATGAGTAATTGCTATCAAAATCTGCACCTTCTGCTGGAAAATTAAATGGGACAAAGTTGCTCTGCCTGGATGGGCTGGCTTCCTGTTTCCATTTCTAAACTCCTGAATATATTCTGCTCAGTAAATACTGGTAGCTTCTGTGGCCTAATGTGATGAATGCACTCCTTGTCTAAGATGATTCAGATGTTTGGCTCAGAGTTGCATGTGTGCTTCGTTCTAGCCTGCTCTGCTGATTGGCTGTCAATTCTTCTACAGGAAAAGACAAGTGTTTGTTCAAAGCATATCTTTGAACATCAGCAGTCTTTATGGAACCATGGACAACGGCAGTTCTCATAAACCCAGAGGTCTGAAGGCAATCGTCTGAGAAGGACGGAGTGGATATGTGTGCAAAAGGAAATCGATGTTCCAGTTGGCACCAGCCTGATATGCGCAAGGTGCCCCACTTGCGTATATCAGCCTGCTGATGGGCAGTCTCTTGTTGGATAGAATAAGTCTTTGTGCTAATGTATTCTGTATGTATCACCAGTCATATTGGATGAGGTTAAAGGTCATTTCTCTGTTCCAGAATGTTTCTGGCACTCTTTAGTGTTCACCTTATCAAGGTCTTTGAGCATACGTAACATGACATTTTCATCTTTTAAATTGACCTCTTCTGCTTTTGTTGGCCAAGAAATTTTAACGAGCTCTGAAAATTCTGTCCATACTCTCCAGATGTCCACCTCTGATAATACTCAAGTGCTTATTCTGAAAGACAAGCATGACATCCCGTCACACTCCGTTCCTCGCTCTGAGGAATGTACATGCTGATTTGCCCCTATCTTTTTGCTTTTAACGAGTCAGGCGAAAATTATCATGGCAATTAGAGGAGATATTGGTTTGAATTGGCTTATGCTACTGCAGCTGTCTTGGAGTTTGTATGATTCACAATTGAATCTCCACTTGTCTGTTTGCAGAACTATTTTTGTTGGTCAACCAAAAATTTGATTCTAAATTGTAATTTCTCTTCATCTTGTTTATAAAATACTTTTGCTTATGATATTGTTTAATTAGCACTTCTGCCTTATGGATAAAGGTCTTTCTTCCCCCTAAATGAATTTCCCAGGAACTGCTTTGTTTTTAATCTTTGCTATGCAGTTTGACTTTGGCACCAAATACATTTGTGCATATGCACGTGTCGCCGTCAGTGTATCTGAGCTTTTTTCGTTTCTAGATCTTTTGCTCATTTTCCCCCCAGCACAAGTTGGATTTAGGCTTGTCATTCTGACCAATTACTGCAGATGACAGCTTGTTCGTACCCCCACGGAGCCACCACTGGTTGCTGACTGGCTAACAGGACTCTGCCTTATTGCATTAGACACACATCAGTCCTCGGCACAGATTTTAATAGCATCATGCACCGCTCAAGTGACATCAAACAATTGGGTAGAAGGTTTACCGATGTGTATACGGGCCTCAACATAAAGAGAAATCGCAAAAGCAGATAATGGAAATAATTAATTTATTTCCCAGACAGATGCTGGGAGGCAAAAAGATTAGAGAACAATCTGGAAGAACATTTTGAAGCCAACCCTGCAGTTAATGGGTCTCTGTTTACATGGTTATAGGTATGTGTGTGTTGGACATTCATGACCTACAGCTGCAGGGGAAATGCCTCTATAGTAGCATAAAAGGCATGTGTGACAGTCTGAAACAGTTGTGGTTTGGCAGCTCCTAACTGCCAAAACTCATTCTGTATGCCGAAGACAGGAAGCATGGTTACGTAAATACAAATTAATTGCTTGCACGCCTGCCTGGTCTGTCTGTTTCTTGCATGGCTATTTTGTTTCGCACCTAACCGGTGTATTCACTCTAGGGAGTCGGAGAATTGAGTGCATGGGGAGTGGCTCTAACGGTTCTATGGCGGTTTCTGGCTCAAGTCCTGGAGAACCATGGCTGCCGGCCACCTTTTTCAGTTTGAAAATGCTGGTAATAACCAAACCTCCTAAAGGGCTCTCCCTCAATGTGGTGTGATGGGACTGAATTGAATCTGTTCATGTGGAATCTGGCTTGAGTAATCTGAAGCCTTCCAGGACAAGATTTGGACACCTCCACCTTGGCTGTTGCTGTAGTAACATTTCCTTTTGCATGTTTTCCAAAATCCACATAACCAAATGTACCCAACACAATGTGGGGAAATCATGGCAATTGCTTGGTATTAGCAATGGAATACAAGTGCCAAGATTCTATTCTTTTTTTGTTTTCTTAAAGAGATTGATGGGCTTGGAGTTGCCATGTAGTTAAACGAGTGCATGAAGTGTCTGTCATTCAACACAGCAGTTGGCCTTTATTTCAATAGTAGCAAACCAAGTCTTTGGGGGAAAAAAACAGATTGGTGACATTGGGGAGTGGACAGAATTACAGTTAATTTGAAAGTCATTCAAACTAGTTTGTCATCTCTGGATGTAAGTGCATCTAAAAGCACATTTGACCAAGTTCACACCCAGCCTGCAAATGAAGATCTGCCTCAGGGGGAAATGCCTGATGACAATGTTTTTACAAGTAAATTGTTTGACCTCACACACATTGTCAAAAATAAAGAAATTAAATGTAAACAGTGACTTCTATGTGTCTTTCTCGTTTTGAAAGACTTGTCTTATTGTCACATTTTAGTCACTCACATTGGGAATAATGCAAGTGCATTGTTTTTAAAGAAATATCCTGTATAAATACTTGCAAATTCTGGACATGCACTAGTGTATTAGCCAAATATAGGTATTTATTGAAAAGCAATTTATCTGCACTGTCGGACATTGACCTACTCTTTAAAAAAAATAAAAAATAAAAATAAACTCGTGCAGTGTGTTAAACAATTGAGTTTGTAGTTGCAGTATGTAAGTTGCACTTCTAATTCACGAGGTGAAGCTACTAAACTAACTTGATTACCTTAAAGCTAGACACAAGGAATACATTTGTTGAAGTTAAAGTGGAGGCTGCTTCAACTAAAGGGACAGGCGTTGTCATTCAGAAATCAGTTGAAGTGAGAACATTTTTAGAAGTCTTACCAATTTAATGTGAGCCTACAAGAAGCTACTACGAGTCAATGTAAGGTAAAATGTTAATGTAATTCTTTCATTTATAACCAGTGTAAGGCCAGTTACTCGAACATGGAAGACATGTAGAGACCGAGAATAAAGTTAATTTGTATTTTTTTTTTTTATCCGAGGTTGTGTAATTATCAGTGATTTGGAACAATGCAGAATAAAAAAATCAGAACCGCAAACTATCGTTATTGGTAGATGTTGCTCTAAAATAATCGGATATCTACATTGCCATTTTTAATCTGTGGATCTCAAATACTAATACAAGTTTAGCTCTTTTGACCGCATGTGTCACATGCTGTCAATTACCACAGCAAATACTTTGAATCATTCTGCAGTATGTAAAAACTAACAAATGCGTTGACTGAAATGCACTTACAATGTAGGTCTATCGGGCAACCATACAACGGTTGCCCCATTGACTTCCATTTTAAGTGCAGGCAACATTCGCACAAAGTCAAATCCCTCAAGTACTGATTCTGCTGTTAGAATGTTCAGAAACCATTATGGTAAATAAGACATTGGCATCATGCAGCCCTCATGAATAATTAACGAATCCCATTTAGACTTGAATACTTTGTGCACAGTGAAGAAGCATTTTCGTGGTTTGTGCACTTTGAAAACTATGTTTAGATCAAATGTCGATGTAAGTGGGCCTGTTGAGCGATTATGGTGTTTTAATGGAATGTGTGATTAATGTGGGCATGCTCAAATATCTTGTGAGAATCAGTGAGACTTGCAGGTCACACAGATTGAAGGAAACTGGGCTCCAGTCTGCTGTATTCAACTAGCATAAAGTTCTACAGGAAGTACCAGGTCTGCTTGGTGATGAACACACAGTCTTGCAAAAGAACCTTTATGGTGCTTCGTCTCCAGCAAGTGTATTTATAGACGAGTAATTGATTCATCCTTGTGTTTTCAGAAAATAGTTTGGCGAAGTTAAAGGACTTAAAAGGAGACCGTTCTCACGTTGACCTGCAACCCACGCCGACAGCACAAATTCACCAATGCCTGCTCTTAAACTTTCTCTTTGCTGGTCTGCTGCCAATATTGATGCGAGACAAATGGCGGCACATCCTCGGGAGTGTTTGGAAATGAGTTGAAGATGTAGAAGTTGAAGTAGTTTTTGGTTTTCTAACGCTTCTGTTTTTAACTCATGCTGCCTCCTCAAGCTAAACTTTATCACCTTTTAAAGATTGTTCCTTGTTGGGTATGTAGTTTAAACTCGGTGGTTCGCCACAGGTCAGCGGTGCAGTCCACGCTAACATGTCCGCACATATGCAATGCTTTTCTCTTCATCCCTGTTCACATGGAAACCCTGGGCCTCATTAGCTTGCGCACTTCACTTGAGGGCCCCTGTCTGCGCTTCCACGGGAGTGAATCCCTCTGAAGCAATTTAGGGCTCGATATAAATCAATTTTTATGTTAAATGGTTGCTTTGAAATGAGGTGTGGGGGTAGGGGGGGAAGTGTGTGCTTTACTGAGCTGTAGGCTCCCACACATCCCTTGTGCTGTAGTCACAACGCTAGCCACCTCAGGCTGTCTCTGCCTCTCTCTCTCTTCTCTGCTCGCTCTCTACAGGTCTTCGTAATTCAGCTTGCCTGCTCCGTTTATCCTGCCAACCAGCAATTTTCTTTCTCTATCTGGTCTCATGTTTGACCCTCTCTGGTTGCTATGCGTTTGCAGGCCTTGCCTTCGGCTCAACTCTAATTTTAGTAAGACTGAAGCAAGTCTAGAAAGCGTAGTGTAAGGGGGTCTTTCTGCAAGACTCTGACTTCCAACCTAATTACCCATCAAGTTACCTCAGTATCTGTCTCCCCGCAGCAAACTCAACCAGCAGACACAGCAGTGACTTAGTCACCTCTCAATAGAGCTTTTAACTGAGCATGAGGGGCAGAATCCAGTGCAATGGCCATTTATTATTGGTTTGTGAATTGAAAGTACATCTTAAGTAAATTAGAGGTATGATGGATTATTTTATTGCCTGCACTTCAGAAAGGCAAAGGTAGACTAATAAAAAGGGAGGTTGAGAGTAAATTGAGGACTTTTTCTTTGAAGCATTTTTAAGAGTGTGTCTTAATATCATTCTATGTAGGTAGTTGGCTGTCGTACGGGACATTCACACTGATGATTAGCAGTGACTAAATGAACAAAACAGTGAGAGTTGGTGATTTGAGGTGACTGCGACCGTTGGTGATGTGACAGTTCCATGTCCCAAATTCTGAAGTCCCAATGGCGACATCTAATGGAAGTGAAGACTGTATGGTTAACGTGATCCACCTCATACAGTTGCCTACTAGCAACCAATTGTATAGCGATTTGGCCTCAAGCGATGTATTTGCTATCAGTGTGAACAAGGGGTGTAACTGTTCTCAGTAAGCAGGTGAAATCTAGTCATCCGTGCTATCAGGAATGTCGCCTGATAGACTTTTGGTGGCAAAGAAATTTCCCTATGCAAATTTTGCATGTGGATAAAGTTTGGTGAATATTGATGCAAATTTGCATCATTGGGTTTACAGAGACCTCTGTGTGCGCAGTGCTTTGTACAAAGCTACACTCGAAGTGGAAAAATCTTCGATGAAAATTTTTCCATCTGGGGGGGTTTTTTCTGTCAGCCGGGGTGTGGGGGGGGCCCATGAGCATTTCTTCTGGGTGACAGCACTGCCATCACAGAAGAGCTGCCGGTACACAAGAGTTGCTGGTGGTACTGTCATTTTTGTTGTTTCAGGTACTGCATACTGGCTCAGTTCGAGCACTGGCTACACTAAATAGTGAGAATGTACAAGGAACTCATTTAAGTGGTGAATTTCTTTATAACTACGGTCTTCCAGAGTATAAAGTGCAGTATAAAAAAAAAAAAAGAGGCTGCTTGGCAAGTAGTTTTTGCGGGTTTTATACTCAATTTTTGGCTTTGGAATTTTGCAGTGCAAGGGTGAATGACTAAGCCTTTAGTCTTGATAATATTGTAACAACTGTATTAGTGGTTGGCCTCTGTGGATATCTACATCATATAATACAATATGTTAAAATAAATGCTTGCTTAATTTAATTTATGCAGTATCTATGCAAAATTAAATAAAAATAAGTTGGCCTTCCTTGTCTATTTAAAATGTTGGTAGATGGATTTACCTAACTGTCAATAGATTTAGGACACATTCTATTATTTGGTCAAACAAGCAAATTTATCAGCCAATCCCTATTATCTTAAATAGCTAAATATGCCTGTTTGGTATGTCGGTCTATAATTTAACTGTACATCTTAACAACTCCCAAACCACACATTTCATTAAGCCATATTAATTTGTCCCCAGGTAGCTTACTGACATTGTAGATTAGTCTTATTTCTTTCTTTCCTGAGGAGTGCCATGGTACTATTTCTGTACTGTAATAGGCTCGTGAATAAATTATTTATCAGGCACATTAATCTGGATAGGAAGATACTGGTTAAATGGTTTGTGGCTAATGGCTTAGAATTTTGAACTGTTGAGCTGCCAATTTTAGTAATTTGCATTTACAAGGAGCTGATCCCAAGATGTATTTCTGAGGTGCTTATTAGTGGTGCTTTCTGGCAAGCATCGCTGTTACAACTGTGCATACAGTACTTCCCCTAAGCAAACCCATAACCTCAACTATTAAACTTCTGAGAGTAACTCATTCTGTACATCCTGACATGAATGATACCTCGAATCATGTGGTGTTGCTTAGAGGTGTGCTATTACTTCTCTAAATGATAAAATGTAAGATTTTTGCCTGCAAGATGATATGATAAAAAATTAAAATAAAAAATCCCCTTTTCACACCTGGCTTGAACCGGGTTTCTTTTCTCCCCTAGTTTGTTTTGTTTAGGCAAATATGAACACTGTAATCACACTCGGATCCGCACCAAAACAATCAGTCTGAGACCACCTCAACGAGGTCTGATTTCAAACGAACTTTGGAGCAGTTCGCTTGTGGTGAGAATGCAATCCGACCCAACGGATCGTCGAACCAACCATTAACCCTACTATAACCATGAACACACCTGATGGTTCTTTTGAGGAGAAATCTGTAGGTCAGCACATCACTGTAATTCATAATGAAAATGTGGATATATGCTTTTTGCAGACTATATTGTATTAAATTTCACTTTGAAAATGTGGTGCTTAATAATTTGAGGTGGCAAAACACAGGTAGGACAGCAGCAACTTTTTGACAGAAAAAAAAAAAAACAGAAGAAAACCATTTAGGAGGCATGAAATAGAACTAGTGCATTGGTTTTTTATTTTAACCATCTTTAGGTTGCTTCACTCTCTGCTGTGTATATGAGTTTTGTGTGAGAGAGAGAGAGCTTTGTGACTGAGACCAGGCACTTTTCAATGCAGAAATAATACAAAAGTAACTAATGGCAGATAAAAACCTTGACAGAAATTTTACAACACTCATTCAAGTGACAGATTTTTATTTGTAGCACATTCTTAACCAAACCGTGATGTTTGCATAACTGTGACCTAAACAATACTCAAAAATTTGAATGGGTTGACAGGTACTGTATATCATTTTAACTGGTATATCGATGTGAGCTAAATCACAGAACTGTGTGCAAACATTCTGACCTGTTTCAGTGACCACTTTTTTCCTTGCAGCAGTCATACTTGTGACCATCAGCGGGAGGAAGCAATGGCGGTAAATGGAAAAACTTAAAAAAAAATAAAAAAAAAAAAAATGGATTGATCCATGCCAAGTCTCAGGAAAAGTGTACACAGGTCTGAAGTCAGCATAAATATTGGCAAATTCTACTTTTGCAGAAATGTTAATATAGTTTATCCATGATTCATCTTGGTACACACAGTCTGATGTGTGACCCACGAATACACACACCTACCAGTACACACCACTGTAAACATATCCAGAATTACAAATGTTTTTTTTTCTGGTTTGAATTTCACAACAAAATGTCTGTGATCCATTTTATATGAATGTAAGAGCTGCTTTTAACTCATGAAGAATATGCAGAAAGCAACCGAGGCGAGCAGACCGTTGCAAGTATACCAGAGCCCGTATTCACAAAAAATCTTAAAGCTAATAGTAGCTCGTAATGTGGAAATTTAGGAGCAACTCTTAAAAATTCGGGGTGTCACTCCTAATTTTAAGACTCGTAAAATTTTCATCCAAGTGTAATTCATGAAGCATTTTAATGCTAAAAGTAGCTCCTAAACCCACGACAGCTTAGAAGTCGTCCTGAATGACTCACAAATGATCCGAAGCATGACAGCTGCCATCAATCCATATTAAAAACAATGTATCAGAATATTATGACATTGACTTTAAAAATGTATCGCCTGAATCACAATTGAGTAGATGCATTTTAATAATATAATATTATAATGTTGAAATTGACCTTTTAAAAAAATGTATCGCCTGAATCGCGAGGGTGTTTTCATTATTGTAAACTTAGAGATGCAGTTACCTCGCCCACAAACCGAAACAACCCAATTACACCAGGGATACAGGTTTTAAAAAAGCTGCGCTCCCTGGCCACATCAAGATGAAACTGTAGTGCGGATGAATTGGGAGTTTCTATCATCCGTCAGCAGAATCCTCTATCAAACTATATATGCTCTCTCTAGACCGCACATTGTCCAACAATTCATAGTGTATTTTTTCCTGTGGATGTGCACTCGCTGCAGAGAAAAAAAGGGGGCATTCAAGGGGAATCATGGCAATCGTGGGGCTACCCGGTGTTTTGATGCTGTTGACGGGATGCACACTAGTGATGTCCAGTTTGTGAACGAATCATTTTTTTGAACCGGTTTTTTTTAGTGAACGAGTTGAACTAGTTTACCAAATCGGACTGAATTGTTTGAAACAGTTTGCGTCTCGAGTCAACACTGATCCACAAGTTACTCTATCTTAACCTGTCTCTCGGATGTGCCTGACACTCCGAGTTGAAATGAGCCGATAACCGGGAGTAATATGATCCTAGAACCGGTGATATCTGCTTTTGCTAACTCTTCTTTGCAATTAACCGCTCCAACTAGTTCACAAATCGGACTGAATTCTCGGGTCGCAACAGTTCTTGAGTCAACAGTACACTGAACTGAGAATCGCCTCTTTCAGAGGTGTCTGACATACTGAGAACAGATGAGCTTGCTGACATGGAGCATGTGTGTGATTAAGGGGCGAGATGTATGTTTCAGGTGTATTTTGCTGAACAACAGAGAGTGTAACAAATAAAATATACTGGAAATATGTTTGACTTGATTGTATTACCGTTTTATCAACGTATGAAAATGATCCAGTCTACAGTTCTCGAGTCAACAGTACACTGATACGAGGACAGCAGCTCTCGAGTCAGAAGTACAATGAGTCCATCACAGCAGTTTGTGAGTCACCAGTACACTGAACTGAGAATTGCCTCTTTCAGACATAATACTGAGAACTGCTGATCAGGGAGCAGTTGAAGAGCATGTGTGAACCGAGGACTTGAATGAGGGGGCGAAACGTTTCAGTCGAGAGATGTAAACAAATTTTACTATTGAGTATTGTGCATGCAGATTATATCTGAAGTTGTGATGAGCTGGATCATGGTTTCTGTAAAAAAGGGTGACTTGATTAAGACTAGTTTAATCACCTTTTATGCTTTAAACATGTAGAACATCCATGTTTATATATCAGTGTCAGTATTGGGTGCTTTAGGTGCAAAATTTTAAAGGTGCAGTATGTAAGATTCAGAAACCCTTGTTATTAATGACACCTGTGGCCATTAAGTGAACTGCAGCCAGCTACCTGTTGCTTGTGCTCGCGCTCGTGCACACATTCCATAGGGACTTGAGCGAGTGAGCATCGGCCAAAACAATGACATAATGTACAAAGAGACTGAACGTGATTCACCGCCATCATGCTGATAGATGAGGTAGCATAATTAAAATTACAGTTATGATTGTTTTACTACAAACTTTGAGATTAAACTAAAACTACTTATCAGCTAACATAGCATACTGATACACACATACAGCTACATACTACCGAACTATACCAAACAGTTTACTGTTGCACTGCAGTTATGTTGCACTATTGTATGTTTTGTATGTCATATGTTGTACTATGAATAAGAAACCAGCGTATTTGCTTAAATTTATCCTGTATACCTGACTTTTAGTATAAAGAGAAGATCGTTGAAATTATTTGAAAATTAAGAAGCAAGGTAGCTTGCAATTCGTCAGTGATAGCAGGCAAGATCAAGTTAGCTAAAATTACACAGATCACTCCTTATGGCACTACATTTCACATGCTTTGCAGTTATGTAAGCTTACCTGTTCAATAAGAACGCCAATTCAGGGTCAGTTTTGATACCCAAAACTGAACGAATGTCCCTCCAGGAATCAAATGCCCTGCCGATGTTCACTCTAGTTTTCGCTCGACCACGATCACGTTCCCGCTTAGCCAGACAGGATTCAGTAGATACATTTTTTTTTAATTAATTTATTTATTTATTTTTTTGCTTACTGTAGGAGTCGGTGTTGTGCTGGGTGCAGGACGTTTGCTGGATTCCATCTCTAAGATAACGTTACCTAGTGCTGCAGTTTGTTGTTGCTGTTGAATAGCGGAAGAGAAGTACTGAGGCAAGGCTCCCGGGAGCGCGCATAAACATCACATACTTTGGATTTTCCGAGTAAAACCGACCCGCTCCTTTCGCATGAAAATCAGTCTACAGGCTTTAATAGGCAACCTAGGAAGTCCGGGAAGGGCTAATTTTTAAGTTGCGTTACAAGCCGTTCACACACTGGCAAAAAAAAAGGGTGAATATTACATGAAAATTGTTACATACTGCACCTTTAATGTAGGATGTATTGTAAGATCACTGAATGAAACTGACGACAATAAACACCCTTATTATTATAACTTAATTAAATAAAATGTAATAATCAGCAATATGCCCTTACATATGACTTTATTGAATGTGTTTGTGTGTGTATTCTATGACGCCGGCATATTAGCATTATATATAGGGACGTCATTACGTGATGACGTGAATTAACTGGTGAATCGTTTTTTTTAACCAGTTTATTGAAACTAACCATCCGCAAGAACTGGTTCATGGAAAAGAATTGCACTTCCCATCACTACTGCACACTCGTTTCAGTACATCAGCGCAGGATGAAGAAATGTTTATCAACCGAAAAAAATATCTATCTATCGTATGTTGTCTGTCTTAGCTGTCAAATAACGGTTCACTGTCTACCAATCACTGTGGGTGATTTAAAAGAGCGTGCTAATAAAACCTGACGTGATCTGTTCGATCATATGTTGCCTGTCTTAGCTGACAAATAGTGGTTCACTGTCTACCAATCACTGTGGGTGCTTTAAAAGTGCTCGCTAATAAAACCTGACGTCATCCATAGCAACGAGGTCAACTCGGCCTTACTCTTATCTTAAGATTTCCTTAGTAAAACTTACTCTTAGCAGTTTTGTAAGCAAAAACTGCATAGCTATGAACTCTAGCTATGATAAAAATCTTTGTGAATACAGGCCCTGAAATTGAACTACTTTTGTGTTTTACTAATGTTGTCATGCATTTTAAAAAGTGTTTTTTGGAGCGTAGTTAATTTAAAAGGTAATTCAGTTAATTCCCAGATCAGCAGTTACAGAAATACTCACTGAGATCACATTTTTTCCCCATACTGATGGTTGATGTGAACATTAACTGAAGCTCCTGACCTGTATCTGCATGATTTTTTGTGTTGCACTGCTGCCACATGGTTGGCTGATTAGATAATTGCATGAAAAATTAGGTGTACAGGTGTTCCTTAAGTGCTTAGTGAGTGTATATTGACAGTGCTTTTTTAATTTTTTTTTATACAACGTGTTACAATTATCACATACCTTAATACAGTCTGGGTGTTATGAATAACAATATCGTATTTGCATTTCCAGTTTAATTATATCCAACTTGATAATGTTATATATTTAATTGGCACATGCAATGACAATACCTGCCTGAATAAATAAGCTAAAACCAACAAGTGTTTTATCTCTGCTCTCCCCCTTCATCCCTGCTTGCATTTTGGCTAAATGAAACCGTGCCACTTAAAAGATATAACACTTTTGAAAGAAAAATGACATTTTGTCTCAGTGGCACAGTCATACAGTGACATCACATGAAACAACTCAATATGAGGGGTCTGGGCCATATTTAGGGACCAGAATATCACTGAGTAAGCAAGCATCCACGTAGCAATGCGCTAAAAACACAGAATGTCTTATGTCTTGGGATCCACCTAGAACACCCTAGCATTGCAAGCTTCCAGCACTCAAGTACTACTCGCAATGTAAAAATCTTGTTTAATCACATATCTCTCCTGCTCACATTCTTTCTACGACTCCACTTCACAAAGTCTTATATTCAATACTTCAAGGCATGACTTCTAAGTAGATTTTCCTCAATTTCTGCCATATATATTCACCAAGACACTCTGAATAAAAACTGCACTGCTCTCACTTGGCTTGGCTGCGTCAGCTTTTTTAATCAATGCTTGGAGCGCACTAAGAGAAACATCAAAGTGTCCTCCACACCTCCCCCTTCATCCCCACCATTGCCGCTAAGGCCAGGGAGAAAAAGGCTCGAAGAATGTACTCTTGGAAACATTTCTACTTTAGGTAACAAAATGTGTTGACTTGCTGCATGGTTTTCTCCCACCCTCTTGAGCTGTCAAACCAAACTGAGTCACATCTGCTCTCTTTATTCCTACTAAGACATGGAGATAGGTTTGGCAAATCAACCAGCTGACGGTAGGTAAAGCCAGCACCTGTCACAAGGGATGTTATTAGCCTCCGACTAGACAATTCTGTCTGCATCTCACCCTCTGTCCATACCATCCCTCATCTGTCTAGCTTACCATGGCTACCTGGCCAATCATTCTTGCGGTTTTAAGCTCTTGTTCTCTCTCTTGCTGGCTCTGCTGTCTCCAATCTGTTTTGTCTTCGTTTAGCCCTCTCTATATCTCTTTGTACAGCACTCTTTGTCAGGCTGCCTATTTCTGAGTCATGGCATTGCCAGACTCACGCTCCTGTGGGCCAGCTCATTTTATTGATCTCTCTCAAGGCTTTTCTCTCCTCGTTAGTGAATAAGAGGCTGTTGGGGGCTTGATGCTGTACTACCGAAGGCTTCTTTTGCTATGGGGTGATTGAAGATCCAGTCCAAGTTGTGATTGATGATCTCAGTGCTTCTGTTAGTGGTCATTGAGTTGGTGCCTCTACCCAAAGGTTTCGTTCAAAGTTTGCAGTTAAAAACCCCAGTGAATTTGCTAAACAAAGCACATTTTATTTCCTGTGTTGACATCAATGTTTAAAAATTAACTTTTTTATTAAGGGGAAATATTTGCCTTGGGAATTGATTTTCAGAGGCACTTGTTACCTTTTTATTAGGCCATATTTTTTTTCTAACATATACACAGTGGGCTCTATTTTTGTGAGTGTGCAAAATGCAGTGCTACATCTGCGCGCAACTTATCCAATTTTACCGAGAGCACTAATTCTAAGTGCAATTTTTGTGCCAGCGCAAAGCACAAGTGCATATGGGTGGAAGTTTTTGCGCTATCTGTGTGTATTTTATGTTAATGAAGTGGCGCAAAGCGTAATTTGCTATTTTCCTGAGAAATAGGCAGTGTTGTAGTTGAGACCAGCTCATCCAAGTCCAGTATGAGACCAGAGTAGGTTGAGTTCGAGTCAAGACCGAGACTGGAGAGGGCCGAGTCCAAGTCAAGACCGAGACCAGTAAAGTCTGAGTCTAAGATGAGTTTTTTATGAATGTATTAAATGTATAGTTTAAAGGACTATTGACTCTAGGCACATATATCAAATAAACCTCATTAATTATTTCCTTAACCTTGTGTTGATTAAACAATATTACCAGTTGAGAATACAATTTTTATAAATGACATGTCCTAGGTTAAATGAACAAATTGGTATTACAATTATGACATGTCAGTGTTAACAAAATGTCAGTGAAAAACTAAAGATTTAAAGTGCCTATGTAAAGTGGCTTAGCATGGCAATACAAACTACCAGCTTCTGTATACTGTTATATTCCATTCAATTAAGTAAATATTTCTGCTTTACAAAATACAGTATTACTGTACTGTAACTAAAATGGGCCTAAAAACCAAACAGTAATGTATTAAATATGACAATGTTGATGCAGAAAATGAATAAACATTTACATTCAATTTAACAATTTCCTCAAACGCACTACTAAACTCAGCAAAAAAAGAAATGTCCTCTCACTTTCAACTGCTTTTATTTTCAGCAAACTTAATATGTGTAAATATTTGTATGAACATAAAAAGATTCAACAACTAAGACATAAACTGAACAAGTTTCACAGACATGTGTCTAACAGAAATGGAAAGATGTGTCCCTGAAAAAAGTGGGGGTCAAAATCAAAAGTAACAATCAGTATCTGGTGTGCCACCAGCTGCATTAAGTACTGCAGTGCATCTCCTCCTCATGGACTGCACCAGATTTGCCAGTTCTTGCTGTGAGATGTTACCCCACTCTTCCACCAAGGCACTTGCAAGTTCCCGGACATTTCTGTGGGGAATGGCCCTAGCCCTCACCCTCTGATCCAACAGGTCTCAGACGTGCTCAATGGGATTGAGCTCTTGGCTCTTCGCTGGCCATGGCGGAACACTGACATTCCTGTCTTGCAGGAAATCATGCACAGAACAAGCAGTATGGCTGGTGGCATTGTCATGCTAGAGGGTCATGTCAGGATGAGCCTGCAGGAAGGATACCACATGAGGGAGGAGGATGTCTTCCCTGTAACGCACAGCGTTGAGATTGCCTGAAATGACAACAAGCTCAGTCCGATGATGCTGTGACGCACCACCCCAGACCATGACGGACACTCCACCTCCAAATCGATCCCGCTCCAGAGTACAGGCCTAGATGTAATGCTCGTTCCTTCGATAAACGCGAGTCTGACCATCACCCCTGGTGAGACAAGCCTGCGACTCATCAGTGAAGAGCACTTTTTGCCAGTCACATCTGGTCCAGCGAAGGTGGGTTTGTGCCCATAGGTGACGTTGTTGCCGGTGATGTCTGTAAGGACCTGCCTTACAACAGGCCTACAAGCCCTCAGTCCAGCCTCTCTCAGCCTATTGCGGATAGTCTGAGCACTGATGGAGGGATTGTGTGTTCCTGGTGTAACTCGGGCATTTGTTGTTGCCATCCTGTACCTGTCCCGCAGGTGTGATATTCGGATGTACCGATCCTGTGCGGGTGTTATTACACATGGTCTGCCACTGCGAGGACAATCAGCTGTCCTTCCTGTCTCCCTGTATTGCTGTCTTAGGCGTCTCACAGTACAGACATTGCAATTTATTGCCCTGGCCACATCTGCAGTCCTCATGCCTCCATGCAGCATGCCTAAGGCACGTTCACACAGATGAGCAGGGAACCCTGGGCATCTTTCTTTCGGTGTTTTTCAGAGTCAGTAGAAAGGTCTCTTTAGTGTCCTAAGTTTTTATAATTGTGACCTTAATTGCCTACCGTCTGTAAGCTGTTAGTGTCTTAATGACCATTCCACAGGTGCATGTTCATTAATTGTTTATGGTTCATTGAACTAGCATGGCAAACATTGTTTAAACCCTTTACAATAAAGATCTGTAAAGTTATTTGGATTTTTACAAAATTATCTTTAAAATACAGTGTCCTGAAAAAGGGACGTTTCTTTTTTCGCTGAGTTTATATTTCATTCACTGTCAAGTAAGCATTTCTACTTGCTTTTGCCTGCAAGATTTCATCTCGAGGTATGCACAGAAACCGTTCTTTTTGTTTTTTTTATTTACTCGAGAAATTATTAAATTCTGATGACATTAAGAGAAATATTTTTACATCTTCAATATAGTATGTGTTCTAAAAGACTAGAGGCTGTTCAGACCAATGCAGTGCAGCAAATCCAGATAGTACATGTACATCTCCGAGATGTCTGTTTTGATCTTTTCATCTGGAAAGCATCTAACATCTGCTAAACATCTTAAAGATCAGATTTACAGTCATTCTAAATCATAAACGTAATTTAAATAAATGAAATAAATGAATTACATTTTTAAAAATCAAAATCGACCTTTAGAAGTGAAGTGCGCAATTGTTTTGTTTCTCTCCCCTTTTTTCCCCAATTTGGAATGCCCAATTTCCAATGCACTCTAAGTCCTCATGGTGGCATAGTGACTTGCCTCAATCCGGGTGGCGGAGGACGAATCTCAGTTCCCTCCGCGTCTGAGACCGTCAGTCCGCACATCTTATCCCGTGGCTTGTTGAGCGTGGCATCCACGCACAACTCACCATGCGCTCCACCGAGAGCGAGAACCACACATTTATAGTGACCACGAGGAGGTTACCCCATGTGACTCTACCCTCCCTAGCAACCGAGCCAATTTGGTTGCTTAGGAGACCTGGCTGGAGTCACTCAGCATGCCCTGGATTCGAACTCACGACTCCAGGGGTGGTAGTCAGCATCAGTACTCGCTGAGCTACCCAGGCCCAGATCCAAATACTGTTAATACTAGCCATGATTTGTGAAAATGATTAATAATACTAACATTCTCTACAATTGAACTGAGCGTAAATCCAAATCCTGACAAGAACCACATTTTCCATGCGTATAAAAGGAACATGTCACTGTCAAACATGCCTGACATTCAACAATGACGCAGTTAATGCACAATAGTCCATATTTCTATTCCTCTAATTCATTGCATAAAGTCCACACTACCAACTTCTTGTGAAAGTGCTCTCTTTGTTTATATCGCTTGTGCTTGTCAGGGAATGGACTATATAATAGGATGCAGACAGTCTCTGAGAAGAACCTTCGAATTAAATTGCACTTGACCCAGCCCATAAGTGCTTTGTGCATACAACTATGAAAATACTAAAACTTTCATGGCCATGCCCACTGACTTTGCATGTATGACTTTTGGCATAACCCTGCACTTAGCGCTAGCACTTTTAAAATAGGACCCAGTGTGTTCTCCATCTATGTTCAAGACCTACAAAAGAACATTATGAAACATATCAAATGTTATAGCAAAAACAGAGGAATTCACTACAGTGTCACTGTTTGCCTCCACATTTTAAATATTTGGGGCATTTTTGTCACTTTCCATGGCATTTTTGCCCCAAGCCCTGGTTAATTTCTGACCCTGGTTGATGTATGAAAGAAGTTGGGGTGAGGCATAAAATAGCCAATAGGCTTTAGAATTTGAAATGGCATACTGTATGGTGGTATGCCATTCTGAACTCAGCCCATGATTTGCTAATTGCTAACTGATTGCAGGTGATATTAGAGGAGACATTCTCATCCTAGAGAGCATTGGACTAAAATCTGGTTTAGCACAAGAAGAGTCATCAATAGTTTTCGCCCATTTCCCTGGAAGAGAAATACTGTACATTTTTAATGCAAATATCTGCCAAATGGAAATTTAACATTAAGCAATAAACTAGCATGTAGATTGCTTCAAAGCCGTTAGACATTGACTTAGACATAGGCAGCGTAGGAACATTGTAGAATTACAACTTTTTTGCTGTTCCTCTTGGTTGCGTAACAGTGTGAAACCAGTCTGTTAAATAAAGTCGGCTATTGTGGAAAATGCAGGTACTTTAATGATAAAATGGCTGGCAGGCTTGTGAGCAGAAGGCCAGGCTTTTGCCTCTGTTGGGAGTCTGCCAGGCGTTCCATGGGTCATGTGTCTGAATCGTGCTTGGACTGGAGGGATATACGTCACAATTATGCAGTGACCTGAATGGAAGGTGCGATTCTACAGGGGAAGAGCATCACTAGATTGAGCAGAGCTGGACTTTGAGGTACCCCATATAACCTTTAGTCAAATAATTAAGCTCACAGTAATATCTGTCATATTTCACCACATAATGTTTTTTTTTTATTGTAAAAAAAGTGTTTCTATTTAAGAAAATGAATTCTATTTTTAGGAACATTCATTTTTTTTCTATTTTGTTATTATTTTGGTAGGTTGGTTTCTGTAGCTCAACGTATTAAACACTAAGGTCATGGCTTTGATTCCAAGGGAACACAGAAACTGATGATGTACTTGTATACCTTTAATGCTCTGTAAGTTGCGTTGCATTAAAGTGTCTGCCAAATGAGTAAATGTAAAATTTTTATGACAGTTAAGCACACCCTCCCCCCAAATTCCAACATAATCACACGGACAAATCATGTTGCTTCTGAAAGTTCATGCACCTGAAATCAACTCCATTCAGCCAATTACTGACAAGCGACAATTCAAGTGTTAACACATTTTCCCTTAAACAACCTTAGAGACACAGGTTCTGGTCCCGTGGGAACCAGGACATAATCACGTTCACATAAACAATGTTGAGCGCAATTCAGAAATTGCATTTTCATTCTTAAATGAAATTTTTACTCCCCTGACGGTTGGGTTTGGGTTAGGGGGTAGAGTTAATAAAATATGCATTCCTGTAAATTATATAGTCAACAACTAAAAATACAAGTCTCTTTTGGCACCAATCTGTGGACATTTCACCCAGAAACACTTCCAGCTTTGGCCACTGGGGGCAGTGATTTAATTTTCGTTAAGCACAGACAGATATGCAAATTCTCATTACCGGAATGCAAAATGAATTATAATTTTTATTACGGTAATGCAAAAGCTACAGCAATGAGTTTTTTTTTTTTTTTTTCTTGCATTACGGTAGGTTAGTAGGAACTTCAGTTGTCTTAATGTCATGACAAATAATCAATGTCCAAAAAAATAGGCTTCACAAAATATGATTTTGCTTTTCTTTTCCCCAATGATTTTCTTATGAATTTGGGAACTTATTTTTTTTTTTTTTTTTTTTTTGGGACAGTTTTCATGAGATTCAACCTTAAACACTTATCTCTCCTTTCACTATTTTCAGTCTCTTCCCTCTTTCTGCCCCCTTCTAGTTTCTCTTCCTCCATAAATAGTGCAGTAGCATGCTGTTGTTCTATGTCTTTCAGTGCTGCTGTCTGTGTGGGCCTCAGGCTGAGTCTGTTCTGTGGCCCATGGTGGCTTTAACACTCCCACTGAGCAGAACACACAATCTACATCAGCACTAGCACAGCTGGCACTTTACACTCAAACTCCAGTGACAAGAACAGGGGTGGAAAGAAACACGTACATTGCTTTATGTAGCTCTTCTATTTTGTTTTTGGCTTTTCTTCTCTTTCAGAGTACTTGACAGGATGACAAGACACTATGCGGCGTTAAGGGCGGAGGTCTTGGTGTACTTGCCTACTAATGAGGTTCTTTCTATCTCTCTAGTGCCCCCCCCCAAGCTTTTAATCTCTTGTATAAAGAATTTCTCCTCTTGTCTTGGCATCAGTCTTGTCTCTTTCTGAGATTTTCATCTGTAGTGTGGTCTGCTTGGCTGTTTTTCACTGTGATATATGGATTACACTGACATCTCTGGATGTCTCCTCCATTTTTCACAGCTCTATGTAAGAGTATAAGATAAAGCCCTCAATGTTGATCTTATTATCAACATTCAGTGACACCAAAAGTATTTAGACAATTTTTGACTCATGTCACACTTAAAACTGTATGAATGTCATTGGATATAAGACCAAGTGACATCTGCAAACAAAGGCTGCTTTTCTCAGGACTAACTTCACTTCTCTGAGGCATTTTTTAATAACTTTAAACCAACTGGTCCCAAATCCATTTTAGCGGATGTATGAAGCCTGTTCCCCTCAGGCTCACACAGGTGACCACTGGTGGAACATTAACTACATTAATTATGGATTATCCACTAAAATCTTTTCTGACTGCCCTTTATTTTACACCCTACTAAAATTCCTCCCATCTAATACTGAATTATCATGTATTACCAGGGCACAATGGAAATATTAGTACTGCATGTCAATTATCACTTGTCACTAATGATATTATGCATGGTCAGTACCAGTAATATGACACAACCATCCTATCAGTTTCATTTTACCTAATGAGGAAGCAATACTGCTTTGTGTCAAGTAGGTCTATTGACCTGTTTCATGTGATGTCACTGTATGACCGTGTCGCCATGTTTGTGACCAAAATTCCAATTATTTTCACTCTGTGATGCGACAAAAGCCGGCAAAATTTTTTTTCTTTTTATAAATCTTGAAAATGTATGCTGCTGTTTACTTACCAGAGCCAAAATGTTATTTTTCTTTTAATAAAGTTAGGCTATATTGTTAAAGTGACATGCCTTCATTTTGCCAAATCAAGCAGGGATGAAGGGGGAGAGGAGAGTTAAAACACTTGTTGGTTTTTGCTCATTTATTCAGGAATGTAGTTATCTGTACACGAGTTGGATACAATTAAACTAGAAATGCACATGAGATGTTAAATTCATAACACAGACTGTATAAAGGTATGTCATAATTGTAACGCACAAATAAATAAAACACACTATAATGTCAATATACAGTCCTATATGGCATATTTAATGTGAATATATTAAAGTTAATAAACAACTCAAAATAAGACAAATTAATTCTATCACACTCTTTTAAAAATGTCTCTGCACAATTCAGTTATATGAAAAAAGACCATTGAAAACGAAGTCTGAATATAGTCTTAATACAAAGAGTAAACTCTCTCTCCTCTGCCTTTTAGCAGCTGCTTACATAATCGATCAGTTTGAAATTGCTGCCCCTCAATTATGCAGCGTGTATGTTTTGAAAAGCAAACATCTAATTTGTGAGAGGTTTTGCTCCAGCTTGCTGCTGACATGACCATTATTGACCTTTAAACTCTGACATGTCTGATGAAGGGTTTTGATTGGATTCTTTGTTGTTTAGACCTACTAAAGACTTAAATTTGTCTGTGCAGCTTAGAGACTGAGATGAGAGATGATGCAATCTTATTTCAAGTGCAGCTACTGTTCTGCATGCAGTCTTTCACAAGTCTTCTGCTGTAATAAGAACAGGTATTCTAAAATCACATGACATGTATTTTTATTCTATAGCCAATTAACACAAAGTAATGACACTGTTGTTTTTCTCACTTTGATTAAGCATCCAATGTACTACTGCATAATGAATTAGTGAGAAGAAACTAGTTGAGGAGTTATTCTTCAAAAAAGCACTGCTGCCTCTTGGTGGTGTACAGTGATGTCCAAAAGTTTTATTTTTCATTTAAAGCAGAAATACTGTATGTGATTTCTGGGACACTAGCGTCACCGAACAGAATTGCAAAAATAAACAATGTTTTCAAAACAGCTTTCTGAATACGCCCCTTGTCTGCTGTTGTTCAAACCGTCAGATAGTCCCGCCCCCAATTAACGCCATTGGTTGAGTAACGTTGTTGGAGTGAGTCAAAGCAGGTTGCTCAAAACAAACAGGAATTTTTATAGTGCCACAGAGACACAGTGTTTACAGTTTTTGAGAAAATTAACCTATGAATGGCTTACTAATAGCTGTCTTCGTGGTTCGTTGACACATTTTTGTTTGCTGTTTACAAAAGTCTACAGCTGTCACAGAGACACTTATTTCATTATTATCTTTAAGGGAGTAGGACATTTTTTTATGCATACTTTTCCATGAAAAAATTGCTTACAGCACCTTTAAGCTAGGATATGAGAAAGTATTTTAACATGGAAAAAGTTACATACTTCAGCTTAAATATGGAGATAAAGTTTTAGGATTGAGAAAAATGTAAAAACAAAGTTAATAAATATTTTTGATTCTACACTTTTTCTTAGGGCTGTTCGATTCCAGAATTTTGGGAAGAAAAAAAGGGAGGTAAAGTTAAATCTCATAATAAACAGCTCACTACAAAGTGTTCTTTACACTATTTATAATAGCATGAATGACATTTACTATTAGTAGGTCCATTCTAATATTAAATCAGGGCCTATATACACATACCAAATCACGATGCTTCAATCCCATGAGATAAATTTGAGGGAAGTTTGAGGTGATGCACCTGTGTTTCAAAGAACTACCACAAATAATCTTAAAAAAATTGAACCTGCATTGAAATTGTCTGTTACCACTCATGGGTTCTTGTTTGGAAAGAGGTTAATATTAGAATGTAAAGTAATTATCCACTACCATTTGTACACTAAATAAAATGTCCAAAAAATTACATTTAAAAAAAATTATTTTATGAAATCAAATTCTATTATTTTTGGTATTTTTTTAAATACACATTTAAAATGTATATATTAGGGAGGTGCCTGAAGCCTAATACCTTATTCGGAAAGGCATAAATAATGACTTCAAAACGAATAATGGATTCTTCCGAATAATATAAAAGATATTTGTATGACTGATTATCCAAAAAGCACAAGGATAAAGTGACATTTTAAATAAACATATCCAAAATTACAACAAATGTATGAGTTTGTGCAGCCAATATTGTAAACCTTATGAATGAAAGTGCACACGTGTAATTTCAGATCGGATGGTCACGGTCTTAACTCTGTTTGCGGTCTCTGTTAATTGTGCGCATCTGGATAGGGTGACCAGATTCCTGCTTGTGGAAAGCAGGACAGCCCCCTCCCAGCAAAAATTAAATCGACGTATCCATATCTAGGTGCAGATCAGTGCAGAGAAGAGGGTGCATCTGTAACTGTTGTCACCTTGTAGTTTTTGCTGGCAGCAATTTTTCTTAGTGTGTGCTTGTCTTTGAAGAGTTTATCGTAAAATGCAGAGCAGTCCAGTCCAAAATTAAAATGTACAAAAAACATTGCCTTCATGACTGTTACACTGAGTCGAGATTTATCTGGGCTCCATGCTGCGCTCATTAATGAGAACACACGCTCCACAGATGCAGATGTCCCAGGCAGGCATAAAACAAACTCCATGACCTTGGCTAAGACTCCGAAGTTGATGTTCTTGCTCTCCAGCTCACGAAAAACGTCTGTCCATCTCTCAGACACCGCCATCTTGATCATGTTCCACTCACTGTTGCGACGAGTGACAATGTTTTTCGCGCAAACCCACTCATCAAAGAGCATGGTTTTGTCAATCAAACTAAGAGCGGGGATTCTGAAGTAGAAGTGTTTGAGGCTGCTCTGAATGTCTTTCCACTCTGGGATGTCTCTCAGTAGGGCCCACTCAAGTTTTTCTTTGTTCTCCAATGAATGGCTCCAATTTTGGAGGTAATCCACCAATGCTGAATAAAAGTTTCTCACCGCACAAAATAAATCATCCACTCGCATGTCACCAGCTTCAACCAGGGCATCCAACTGCTTTTTAATGTTAGAGGGTATGAATGATTCCTCCAGCCTGACCTACAAGACTTTTCTCAGGTTATGAATGTGCAAAGCCAATCCAAAGTGTGGTGCAAGGATCGCTGAAAATGTCTCTTAGAAACTTTGTGCATTTTTTTTGAGAAAGAAAGTATGCACGCAGAACATTGAAAATGTGAAGGATTCTTTCAAGAGCTGGACCAAGAGAGAGGAAACGTGTGTTGCCATGCTGCAGTAATTTCTGATAGTCCAGCTGCACAAAAGCGAGTATGTTGCATATGACGGCTTCAGACTTAGTGTGGGCAGAAGAAAATTTCGGATCATACAGTTTCTTGATCAATTTGCAGTGCAGTCAGCTGACCGAAAACTATGGCCGTGCACAACAGAATGAAAAATAAACCTTCACTTGCGTACACTTTGTCAGATTCCGAACTTTGCTTTACAAAAAAATTACTATCACTTGGTGTGACAGTCATACTTTTAGTAGCATCCACATGCTTTTTTGTATGAACATGCTGCGTGATGTAGGTGCGGCCTCCATGACCGATGGAAAAGCGAGCACCACAAATCTCACACCTCACTTTACTAGGCTCTGTCTGTGACTCCTTTTTTTAGAAATGTAAACTCTTTTTGAAGATCCTCATTAAATGTACATTCACGCTTCCATGACATTTTTCCAGCCGCAATTTCATCGGTGTATTCTTTCAAACTGACTCTTCAATCAGTTCACTAACTGGATATCTATTGATAGGGGATTTTGATTGGATAGTGTAATCCAATCGTGTACTTCAAATAACACGGTGTGATTTTATTGGTTTTACAAGCCGTATCCTTGGCTACCTTTGATTAGAATACTCATGTGACTGAGAAAGCCGCTAAGGCGATAGAGAAATTTTAGGAGAGGGGAAATATGGGACAAAACACGATTTTTCAGAATAAGACACTAGAAAAAGTTCTTAAATACGGGACTGTCCCGGGAAAAACAGGACATCTAGCCACCTTACGTCTGGAGCTTGTCAAGTGTAACATTAACTAAGATACAACATCGTATTCATTTTCCACTTCTTGAAATGTTAATGTATCACACGATTCACACGTGATTCGTGATGTTAAATTCCTGACCTGCAGTGATGATTTCATGTCGGAGCCTGTCTATCCATCTTTTAAAGTTGACCACATTTATATTCACATCAGTGATTAAGGTTATTAACTAGTTAAGACTTTATTCTGAAAAAAAGTTAAAATGCTCCATAAAGTTTTAAATACTCCATAGAGTATTCATCTATTAGGAATATTCTTCCTTATGTAAAACGAAGAATCTGAAACACGCTCTGTCTTCTTTAAACTGTGCTAAATTTGGTAAGATGCTATATAAATGTATTATTATTTAACTAAATAATGGCGTCCTGTAGTAAAAATTCCAGATAGATTTATGGGACTTTCACCTGTTTGTAGGCTATACTGATTTTATTTTAATTTCTTTTAATGTTTGAATTTGTATTTATTATTCACTGCAAAATGTGTGCTTGAAATTTAAAAATTTTCATGACACCTCCTGCCTCCAGAATAATGTTGTTATGAAACGAAACGAAAATTCTGTTTCATGCAGATATTAATATCAGAAATACCAGGAGAAACCACAACATATTCCAAAGTTAATGTAGCCTACAAATTTAGCTTCATCTGGTAAGAAAAAAAATAATAAAATATTTTTAAATAATAATTGTATAATAATAATAATAATAATAATAAGGGCGAAGGCCCCTATTGCAATCGTTAGTGTTTTTTTTTTTCTGCCATGGGAGTCTATGGCAGCCCACAGAACAGTTTGCAGGAAAGTTATGAAATTTTGCACACAGCAAGAGGACAGTCTGAACTGATAGCACAGCAAATTTAGAATCTGTATCTCAAACCCTTTAGCACCAAGAACAGGTCAAAATTTCACTCATGTTTACGCTAATAACTTTATAAGTCCTAGAGACAAAATTCTTCCTGAATTCATTTAGAATTTTAAGGAAACAAGTTTTTTCACTACTCCTCCTACAATTTTTGTCCGATTTCCGCCAAAATAGTTTTAAAGCGATCACGAGATAGAGCTACACAAAAGTTATCACTTTTTTTTTTTGATGTTTGAAATCGTTCCTGAGAAATGGTTTCACGAAGTTGACAGCGAGCATGCCAAAATGGACTTCATGCTGTATCTCTGCAACACTTTGACGGATTGTGACATGTGGTATGTGTCATCGCCATCATGCCTTGAGGTCACCTTCAGCATTTCACCACACTGCCCCCTACTGGTCAGGAGATAGCAAAAATTGCTATTTTGGCTTATGACTCTTGAACGCTTTGGCCAAAAATGATAAAACTTTAGATTCAGTGAAACATTCCGAGTCAAACGATACCCAATTTTCTCATGTTGACCATTTTGGGCGTTGGCCATTTTGAATTTTGTCGCAAAATGCTGTATTTTATGAACGTGTTGGTGTATCGTTATAAAACTCGGGTCCGGCGCCACCTAGTGGTGGTAACGTTTTTTTTTTTGGACTTTGTGAGCTTATAACTTTTAGTGACGTTGGTCTATTTTCAAAGGACTGGTCTTGTTAAGTTCGGGAGGACTTGCCAATTGCAACGATACCATATTTGCTATGGTTTGCCTTATGGCCTGTTGCCACTTCGAAAATAGTTCAGAAACTACTTAAGCCGTTCATCTGATCAGAACGAAACCACCAAAATAAGAAGCGTCATTAGTAAATTTTTTAAGTTAAAAGAGAACATGGCAAAATTTTGCTTGTAAATGCCAGTGGTCTCTGCTTTTACGTAAATTGATATAACTCTTAAGTGAAATTAGATATTTTCACCAAACTTGACACACTTATATAAGGGCTCAACCTGAGAACACACAGAAATATTTGTGGGGTTTGGCCATTTGGTGGCACTTTAACAGGGAACAATATGAAAGAGGCTCTAAATATAGAAACATTTGCATGCAGTGTCCAGCTTTGGAGTCGATTCCAACATTTCGAGTCGATTCTCGATTCCCAACGCCACAAAATCTATTCTTTTTGGAATAGAGTCCCAGCCCTACTTTTTCTAGGCCACTAATCAAATGTAAGGAAATATGTGACATTCACAAATGTTAACTTTGTACAAAAAGTCAAATTTCCATGTTTCCATTAAAATATACAATATGCCCTGTGAAGTTTATACCAGAGTGAGTGAATGCTGTCATTAAAGCAAAAAGGGGACTATCAAATAATAAGAAATTCATGTACATTTCTCAAACTTATAATATACTGATAATATAATTTGCAATAAAAATAGGTGTATTATTTTATAAAAGAGTGCAAAACCAAAGCATTTTCACTAGAAGACTTATGCACCCTACCATATACATATAAGAAAGTGGCCCAATTTACCCAAATTCACCATATAAATATACACTGGTGGCCAAAAGTTTGGAATAATGTACAGATTTTGCTCTTCTGGAAAGAAGTTGGTACTTTTATTCACCAAAGTGGCATTCAACTGATCACAATGTATAGTCAAGACATTAATAACGTGAAAAATTTCTATTACAATTTGCAATTTCTTTTCAGAATTTAGCATCTAATCCTCCATGTGCAATATTGACAGCTTTGCAGATCTTTGGCATTCTAGCTGTCAATTTGTCCAGATACTCAGGTGACATTTCACCCCACTTCCTGTAGCATTACAGGTCTTGTTGGGCACTTCACGCACCTTACAGTCTAGCTGATCCCACAAAAGCTCAATGGGGTTAAGATCCATAACACTCTTTTCCAATTATCTGTTGTCCAATGTCTGTGTTTCTTTGCCCACTCTAACCTTTTCTTTTTGATTTTCTGTTTCAAAAGTGTCTTTTTCTTTGCAATTCTTTCCATAAGGCCTGCACCCCTGAGGCTTCTCTTTACTGTTGTACATGAAACTGGTGTTGAGCGGGTAGAATTCAATGAAGCTGTCAGCTGAGGACAAATGAGGTGTCTATTTCTCAAACTAGAGACTCTGATGTACTTATCCTCTTGTTTAGTTGTACATCTGGCTTTCCACATCTCTTTCTGTGCTTGTTAGAGCCAGTTGTCCTTTGTCTTTGAAGACTGTAGTGTACACCTTTGTATGAAATCTTCATTTGTTTTGGCAATTTCAAGCATTGTATAGCCTTCATTCCTCAAAACAATGATTGACTGACGAGTTTCTAGAGAAAGCTGTTTCTTTTTTTTGTGCCATTTTTGACCTAATATTGACCTTAAGACATACCAGTCTATTGCATACTGTGGCAACTCAAAAACAAACACAAAGACAATGTTAAGCTTAATTTAATGAACCAAATAGCTTTCAACTGTGTTTGATATAATGGCAAGTGATTTTCTAGTACCAAATTAGCAATTTAGCATGATCACTCAAGGATAAGGTGTTGGAGTGATGGCTGATGGAAATGGGGCCTGTCTAGATTTGATAAAAAATGACATTTTTCAAATAGTGATGGTGCTGTTTTTTACATCAGTAATGTCCTGACTATACTTTGTGATCAGCTGAATGCCACTTAGGTGAATTAAAGTACCAATTTCCTTCTGAAACAGCAAAATCTGTACATTATTCCAAACTTTTGGCCACCAGTGTATACAGTATGTGTCAGGTAAAAAAAAAAAAAAAAATCCGTGTAAAAAGCATTTCGGATGATAGCACAATTTCACTTTTTAGCACATTGGAGGGAGGCTTTCAACCCCATTACATTGTAATGGCAGTTACTCAGCAAAAAAAGAAACGTCCCTTTTTCAGGACACTGTATTTTAAAGATAATTTAGTAAAATTCCAAATAACTTTACAGATTTTTTTCCATGCTTCAGTGAACCATAAACAATTAATGAACATGCACCTGTGGAATGGTCATTAAAACACCAACAGCTTACAGATGGTAGGCAATTAATGTCACAGTTATAAAAAACTTAGGACACTAAAGAGACCTTTCTACTGACTCTAAAAAACACCAAAAGAAAGATGCCCAGGGTCCCTGCTCATCTGCGTGAATGTGCCTTAGGCATGCTGCATGGAGGCATGAGGACTGTAAATGTGGCCAGGGCAATAAATTGCAATGTCCGTACTGTGAGACGCCTAAGACAGCAATACAGGGAGACAGGAAGGACAGTTGATCATCCTCGCAGTGGCAGACAACGTGTAACAACACCTGCACAGGATCGGTACATCCGAATATCACACCTGCGGGACAGGTACAGGATGGCAACAACAACTGCCTGAGTTACACCAGGAAAACACAATCCCTCCATCAGTGCTCAGACTATCCGCAATAGGCTGAGAGAGGCTGGACTGAGGGCTTGTAGGCCTGTTGTAAGGCAGGTCCTTACCAGACATCACCGGCAACAGCGTCGCCTATGGGCACAAACCCACCTTCGCTGGACCAGATGTGACTGGCAAAAAGTGCTCTTCACTGACGAGTTACGGTTTTGTCTCACCAGGGGTGATGGTCGGACTCTCGTTTATCATCGAAGAAATTAGTGTTACACTGAGGCCTGTACTCTGGAGCAGGATCGATTTGGAGGTGGAGGGTCCGTCATGGTCTCGGGCAGTGTGTCACAGCATCATCGGACTGAGCTTGTTGTCATTGCAGGCAATCTCAACGCTGTGCGTTACAGGGAAGACATCCTCCTCCCTCATGTGGTATCCTTCCTGCAGGCTCATCCTGACATGCCCCTCCAGCATAACAATTCCACCAGCCATACTGCTCGTTCTGTGAGTGATTTCCTGCAAGACAGGAATGTCAGTGTTCTGTCATGGCCAGCGAAGAGCCCGGATCTCAATCCCATTGAGCATGTCTGGGACCTGTTGGATCGGAGGGTGAGGGCTAGGGCCATTCCCCACAGAAATGTCCGGGAACTTGCAAGTGCCTTGGTGGAAGAGTGGGGTAACATCTCACAGCAAGAACTGGCAAATCTGGTGCAGTCCATGAGGAGGAGATGCACTGCAGTTCAGCTGGTGGCACACCAGATGCTGACTGTTACTTTTGATTTTGACCCCCACTTTTTTCAGGGACACATCTTTCCATTTCTGTTAGACACATGTCTGTGAAACTCAGTTTATGTCTTAGTTGTTGAATCTTTTTATGTTCATACAAATATTTACACATGTTAAGTTTGCTGAAAATAAAAGCAGTTGAAAGTGAGAGGACGTTTCTTTTGTTTGCTGAGTTTATATATCTATCTATATATATATATATATATATATATATATATATATATATATATATATACTGGTGGCCAAAAGTTTGGAATAATGTAGCGTGGGGTGAAATGTCACCTGAGTATCTGGATAAACTGACAGCTAGAATGCCAAGGATCTGCAAAGCTGTCATTGCTGCATGTGGAGGATTTTTTGATGAGAAGTCTTTGAAGTAGTTTAAGAAGTTCTGAACATTTTTTTCAAATTGTAATAGTAATTTTTCACATAATGTTTTTTTTTTTTTTATTTAAAATAAAAATTTTCTCCCCAATTTGGAATGCCCAATTCCCAATGCGCTCTCTAAGTCCTCATGGTGGCGTTGTGACACGGCTTAATCCGGGTGGTGGAGGACGAATCTCAGTTCCCTCCGCGTCTGAGAACGTCAACCCACGCATCTTATCACGTGGCTTGCTGAGTGCGTTACCGTGGAGACATAGTGTGTGTGAAGGCTTCATGCCATCCACCGCAGCATCCACGCACAACTCATCATGTGCCCCACCAAGAGCAAACCACATTATAGCGACCACGAGGAGGTTACCCCATGTGACTCTACCCTGCCTAGCAACTGGGCCAATTTGGTTGCTTAGGAGACCTGGCTGGAGAATTTTTCACATTATTAATGTCCTGACTATACATTGTGATCAGATGAATGCCACTTTGGTGAATAAAAGTACCAATTTCTTTCCATAAGAGCAAAATCTGTACATTATTCCAAACTTTTGGCCACCAGTGTATATGTGTGTGTGTGTGTGTGTGTGTGTATGTGTGTGTGTGTGCGCTTGTATGCAGGGTTGGGATGGTTACTTTTTAATGTAATCTGTTACTGATTTCTTTACAATAAATTTAACCAGTAATGTAATCCAATCGCAGCGATATTAAAGTAATGTAATCAGATTACCTTTCATTACTTTTGGATTACCACAAGGGCACATATGTAAATAAAGTCAAGATAAAATCAGTATGATCTCTAAAACTTTAAATTATGCCTTAAATTATGCCTTGAATGCAAACAGAACAGTTTGAGTAATATTATGAGTACTGTTGTAGCTGTTATTATATCTAAGGAAAAGAAACATGTACACTGCACCCTACCAAGAAAACAGAAAATGAGCTGTTAATGTAGAACTAAAGAAATCAGGTGAGTTCCCTGTCTGCTACAGAAAAAGAAAATTTCTCATTAAGCAAATAAAATTAGAACAGATGCACTGAATTATGTCTTGGTTAGCATTAAACAAAATCTGACAGGATATACCTCAGGTTCAAAAACACTGCAAAGTGTAATTCTACCATGTATTGCAGTTGTAATTTGCACTATTCATTAACTTCAGACTGTATTCAATAGGTAGATCACACGTTATCATCATCATCATCTTTATTATTGTCATAATTAGATGCTGGAAAGTGTATTTCCTCTGCTTGCTCATGATCCAAAGTCAAACATCACCAGCTAACAGTTTATTGCTGATTTCTATGTTTGTTTGTGTTTAAGGAGGATTTTAAAGGGGAAAAAGTTTTGATTCCAAAAAGAAAACAAAATCTAGTTTTAAAGAATAGATCAAAACAGATTTAAACTTTGTGTCTTTACAATTATTATTCCTAATTACTATAAGTGTTGAACATGTTACATTTGCCAGAATGCCTCTCCCTCACCCAGACATTTAAATTGTTCTCAACTATAATTTATCAAAATCGGATCAATTCTTCATTGAACTTTCTTTCCTAAGAACTTAAAAATTTTCAGTTAATTTGGTATTTATGTGTACAATTTGGATTTGTTAAAAATGATCAGGGATGAGAGGTGAAAAAGGAGAGAAAGTCATAGCAGGTTTTCCAGGGGTATTTTTTCAGTTGATTTTTGTATTGTTGTATTCAAAACTTTTTTCTTAAAGGATGAAGGTTTAAGTACTGTTCATCTGGGGGAGGGGTAATTTTTTTCAGCTTCAATACAGAACGGAACAACATATAGGACATCCTGGCTAATATAGTACAGATTGCATTTGCAACCATGCAAACCAGTGGATTTCTATGCCGTACCAGCAATGATGCACAAATCATGTCAGTATTGGCAGCTATTCCTGCTCCCGCCAAATGATGAGGGCCACGGATTGCTTTGAGCACTAAGGCTAACTAATTTTAACACATTTTAATATTAGCAAATTTTAGCTAACCTAACTAATGTGATTTTTGTGTGGCTCTTTTCAAATTCTCAGGTCCTTGGATAATGAGAGCATCTTCACAGCTGGAAGGCATAAATTCCACTGAACTTTAATGTTGTTTCTGTTTTCTCTTTTAAAGAGCAAATAATGATGAAATTTACAAGAAAACAATGCATGTTTTTCTGTGGCATTTGCGATGAAGCAGCTGTGTGCCTGAGAGCAGAGTGCTGATGTGTGACAGGTGTTATTTGCGCATGTGACTGTAGGAGGCGCTCCTGACTCAAGTGAGTCATGAGAGAGAACCCGAAGAGAACGCGCATCTAAACCGTCTCTCACTAAACAAACAGCTGTCTGTATCACTTTGTCAGGAAAATTCACTATTTCTTTTGTCAGAAATTAAAAATTTGTAATCCTGACAGTAATCTCGATTTTTCGAAAATGTAACTGTAATCTGATTACAATGATTTTTATGTAACTGTAGCGGATTACATTTGAAAACTGCGTTTTCATTTTCGAAACGTTTTCCGTCCACACTGCCATTCTCAAGCATTTTTTTAAAGTTGCTCATCCACACTAAAACATGAAAACTCTTAAATCCCCTTAATGCGCATGCATCACCATTCCAAGTACGGTTTTAAATGCAATTGTCCTCGTGTTCCGTCACCGGACAGTGATTTCAAATAAACTTCCCATCGGCTTTGAAGGAATCCTTTGTGAAGGATGTACAAAGAAACATTTATCTTTGACAGCACTATAAAAGCGATTAGCAGGCACAAAAACGCAGCTACAATATTGACTGCCATCTTGATTGTTTTGGGTTGAATGGATCACATGACTGCATCACATGACAACAAATACAATTTGTTTCCCAATGCGAAGACAGCGTTTTAAAATGTACTTTTCGAAAAGCTCAGCTTTCGCTGTCAAAATGGAAGGCTAAATGGGAGGCCAAAACAAAGAGAAAAAGATGTGTGGACATGGCCTAATACACACAAAATCTTACTGTTTTAACACATATGTTTTCTGTTTTTACTAAGTTAAAAAAAAAGTTTACATAAATTGAGTTAATATTTTGCTACATAAAAGTTCATTTAACTTTGAGCAATTTAATGCATGTTTTTATGTACGTAATTTTTTCATGTCACTTACTATTTTATTGGCCACACAGCACAGATATCAGCATCGACTGTTTAAAAAAAAAACCCTATATCAGTCAACCACTAGTACTAACAACCAGTACATAAATGAGGAACAACTATCTTACTACCTATAAACTTACACTTGGAAATTGCTGCCCTAATTGCAGTTTTCCAACTGAATTTGATGCTCCTCAGCCCCCATTGCTAAATGGAATAGTAAAGTGTCCATTTCGGAAGAAGCAGTAGGTGATACAGGTATTCATCGTATGCTGTATCATGAATATGCCATTTTCGGATATCCTACTTAATGTAAAAAAAACACAAAAAAAAACAAAAAAAACAAGAGAAATGGGTGCATGCGGTTTAATACACAGATGAAACAGTAGAAAAGCGGAAAAACCCGAAGCACGCGGTAAAATGCAAAGGATAAAATGATGAACATATAAGAATAAGCAGGCTAGCAAGCTACAAACACTCGTGCAGCATGCCGTCAGCATAAGGATCTGTAACAATTATGGCTTTGGGAAGAGTATGCATTGAACGTGCAGCCATTCTCTGGAGCAGGAACAGGTAGGAGTACAGCTGTAGGGCTGGAGAATCAGCCCTGTTTGAGTGTGAATCTCTGTGGATGCTTCTTTTGTAATGAAGTATTGATGCCATTGTGCTGAGAAAAAGGCAGGTGATAATTGGATTCTGTTCTGGGCCCCGCTGCACACCCCAGCAGGTTGCTGTTTTTAATGAGTCTCTCTTTCTATATCGCTAGGCCAACAACACCCCCCCCCCCCCCCCACGTCTGTATCTAATTATTAGATGTGTTATAAGCACTTCTGTTCTGTCTCGCCCTCCCTTAGCAGTATCCTGGATGTGGCATTGTCTTGTGGGTGTTTAGGTAAGGTGGTGGGAAGTTTGGTCTTAATTTTACTTGCTTGTTCTCACTTGACCAGAGTAGCTTCAGAAATGACTGCTCATTCAGATGCTGCGGTAGTGCGTCCCAAACCCAGCTGTAATAACACCCTGATATTGCGTCCTTCCTCATTTATTGTTTTATTGAGGTATGGTGGATTGTTCTAAAATTACACAGATATGGTTTGTGTTCAATTTTGTGTATTTGTATTTGGAAATGCACAAATTTAGGCGCTTTTCCTCCATTGGGCCATACGATTACCATTCTGGAACAGTGCCGTTTTTTGTACTGAACAAGGCTCGTTGGCACATTTATGGTTTTATTTTTCACTGTGGCACTGCAAAATCAGGATTAGAAGGGACTGACTGAGCAGTTTACCAGGCATGATTCATCACATAGTACAGTTCTCTGTCCTGAGTACAGTTAGCTAACCATGCTGATAAAATCTAGGCCAGGAAACGATTCGCAATAAGACCGTAATTAACCATGCCAAAGTGGAAATGCTACTCAAACCGTTTCGCACCATGCTTGGAACCATTTGGCCCGATGGTGGACAAGTGGCTGTTGTGATCCTGTAACTCAGCTGGTAGAGCATGGTGCTAGCAATGCCAAGGTTATGGGTTTGATTCCCAGGGATCACATGGTCTGATAAAATGTACACTCACTGAGCACTTTATTAGGAACACCTGTAAACCTACTTATTCATGTGTTTATCTAATCAGCCAATCATGTAGCAGCAGTGCAATGCATAAAATCAATCAGAGGTCAGGAGCTTCAGTTAATGCTCACATCAACCATCAGAATGGGGGAAAAATATTTTTAATCTCATTGATTTCGACTGTGGCATGATTGTTGGTGCCAGACGGGCTGGTTTGAGTATTTCTGTAACTGCTGATCTCCTGGAATTTTCACAAACAACAGTCTCTCAAGTTTACTCAGAATGATGCCAAAAACAAAAAAACATCCAGTAAGTGGCAGTTCTGTGGACAGAAATGCCTTGTTTATGAGAGAGGCCAACGGAGAATAGCCAGACTGGTTCGAGCTGACAGAAAGGCTATGGTAACTCGGATAACCCCTCTGCCAACTGTAGTGAGCAGAATAGCATCTCAGAATGCACAATATGTCGAACCTTGAGGAGGATGGGCTACACAAGCAGAAGACCATGTCAGGCACTTTATTAGGACCATAGTGTTCCAAATAAAGTGCTCAGTGAGTGTTTAAGCTGAATGCAATGTAAAGATGCTTTGACTTTAGAGCTTTTGGTGCGGACCCAAGTCTGATGCCAGTCTGGTTGGTATGAAAGTGGTTTTCTGAACTCTGATACTCACCAGCGAACCGCAGACAGGTACACTTGAAAATATGGTTTGGGCTACAGTTCGTGTAAGCTCCATTGCAGTTTACATTTGGTATGAAAGCAATCTGTCCTAAATCATGAAACTGAACCACTATTAATGATATACAGTGCATCCGGAAAGTACTTCACTTTTTCCACATTTTATGTTACAGCCTTATTCCAAAATGGATTAAATTCATTATTTTCCTCAAAATTCTACAAACAATACCCCATAATGACAACATGAAAGAAGTTTGTTTGAAATCTTTGCAAATTTATTAAAAATAAAAAACGAATAAATCACATGTACAGGTGCATCTCAATAAATTAGAATGTCGTGGAAAACTTAATTTATTTCAGTAATTCAACTCAAATTGTGAAACTCGTGTATTAAATAAATTCAGTGCACACAGACTGAAGTAGTTTAAGTCTTTGGTTCTTTTAATTGTGATGATTTTGGCTCACATTTAACAAAAACCCACCAATTCACTATCTCAAAAAATTAGAATACATCATAAGACCAATAAAAAAAACATTTTTAGTGAATTGTTGTCCTTCTGGAAAGTATGTTCATTTACTGTATATGTACTCAATACTTGGTAGGGGCTCCTTTTGCTTTAATTACTGCCTCAGTTCGGCGTGGCATGGAGGTGATCAGTTTGTGGCACTGCTGAGGTGGTATGGAAGCCCAGGTTTCTTTGACAGTGGCCTTCAGCTCATCTGCATTTTTTGGTCTCTTGTTTCTCATTTTCCTCTTGACAATACCCCATAGATTCTCTATGGGGTTCAGGTCTGGTGAGTTTGCTGGCCTGTCAAGCACACCAACACCATGGTCATTTAACCAACTTTTGGTGCTTTTGGCAGTGTGGGCAGGTGCCAAATCCTGCTGGAAAATGAAATCAGCATCTTTAAAAAGCTGGTCAGCAGAAGGAAGCCTGAAGTGCTCCAAAATTTCTTGGTAAACGGGTGCAGTGACTTTGGTTTTCAAAAAACACAATGGACCAACACCAGCAGATGAGATTGCACCCCAAATCATCACAGACTGTGGAAACTTAACACTGGACTTCAAGCAACTTGGGCTATGAGCTTCTCCACCCTTCCTCCAGACTCTAGGACCTTGGTTTCCAAATGAAATACAAAACTTGCTCTCATCTGAAAAGAGGACTTTGGAACACTGGGCAACAGTCCAGTTCTTCTTCTCCTTAGCCCAGGTAAGACGCCTCTGATGTTGTCTGTGGTTCAGGAGTGGCTTAACAAGAGGAATACGACAACTGTAGCCAAATTCCTTGACATGTCTGTGTGTGGTGGCTCTTGATGCCTTGACCCCAGCCTCAGTCCATTCCTTGTGAAGTTCACCCAAATTCTTGAATCGATTTTGCTTGACAATCATAAGGCTGCGGTTCTCTCGGTTGGTTGTGCATCTTTTTCTTCAACACTTTTTCCTTCCACTCAACTTTCTGTTAACATGCTTGGATACAGCACTCTGTGAACAGCCAGCTTCTTTGGCAATGAATGTTTGTGGCTTACCCTCCTTGTGAAGGGTGTCAATGATTGTCTTCTGGACAACTGTCAGATCAGCAGTCTTCCCCATGATTGTGTAGCCTAGTGAACCAAACTGAGAGACCATTTTGAAGGCTCAGGAAACCTTTGCATGTGTTTTGAGTTGATTAGCTGATTGGCATGTCACCATATTCTAATTTTTTGAGAGTGAATTGGTGGGTTTTTGTTAAATGTGAGCCAAAATCATCACAATTAAAAGAACCAAAGACTTAAACTACTTCAGTCTGTGTGCATTGAATTTATTTAATACACGAGTTTCACAATTTTAGTTGAATTACTGAAATAAATGAACTTTTCCATGACATTCTAATTTATTGAGATGCACCTGTACATAAGTATTCACAGCCTTTGCCATGACACTCAAAATTGAGCTCGGATGCATCCTGTTTCCACTGATCATCCTTGAGATGTTTCTACAACTTGATTGGAGTCCACCTGTGGTAAATTCAGTTGATTGGACATGATTTGGAAAGGCACACACCTGTCTATATAAGGTCCCACATTTAACAGTACAAAGCACAAACCAAGCCATGAAGTCCAAGGAATTGTCTGTAGACCTCCGAGACAGGATTGTATCGAGGCATAGATCTGGGGAAGGGTACAGAAACATTTCTGCAGCATTGAAGGTCCCAATGAGCACAGTGGCCTCCATCCGTAAATGGAAGAAGTTTGGAACCACCAGGACTCTTCCTAGAGCTGGCCGCCCGGCCAAACTGAGCGATCGGGGGAGAAGGGCCTTAGTCAGGGAGGTGACCAAGAACCCGATGGTCACTCTGACAGAGCTCCAGCGTTACTCTGTGGAGAGAGGAGAACCTTCCAGAAGAACAACCATCTCTGCAGCACTCCACCAATCAGGCCTGTATGGTAGAGAAGCCAGACGGAAGCCACTCCTTAGTAAAAGGCACATGACAGCCTGCCTGGAGTTTGCCAAAAGGCACCTGAAGGACTCTCTGACCATGAGAAACAAAGATTGAACTCTTTTGCCTGAATGGCAAACGTCATGCCTGGAGGAAACCAGGCACCGCTCATCACCTGGCCAATACCATCCCTACAGTGAAGCATGGTGGTGGCAGCATCATGCTGTGGGGACGTTTTTCAGCGGCAGGAATTGGGAGACTAGTCAGGATCATGGGAAAGATGAATGCAGCAATGTACAGAGACATCCTTGATGAAAACCTGCTCCAGAGCACTCTGGACCTCAGACTGGGGCAAAGGTTCATCTTCCAACAGGACAACGACCCTAAGCACACAGCCAAGATAACAAAGGAGTGGCTACAGGACAACTCTGTGAATGTCCTTGAGTGGCCCAGCCAGAGCCCAGACTTGAACCTGATTGAACATCTCTGGAGAGATCTGAAAATGGCCGTGCACCGACGCTCCCCATCCAACCTGATGGAGCTTGAGAGGTCCTGCAAAGAAGAATGGGAGAAACTGCCCAAAAATAGGTGTGCCAAGCTTGTAGCATCATACTCAAAAAAAACTTGAGGATGTGATTGGTGCCAAAGGTGCTTCAACAAAGTATTGAGCAAAGGCTGTGAATACTTATGTACATGTGATTTGTTTTTTTTTTCGTTTTTTTTTTTTATTTTTTTTTTATAAATTTGCAAAGATTTCAAATAAACTTCTTTCACATTGTCATTATGGGGTATTGTTTGTAGAATTGAGGAAAATAATTAATTTAATTAATTTTGGAATAAGGCTGTAACATAACAAAATATGGAAAAAGTGAAGCGCTGTGAATACTTTCCGGATGCACTGTATAGTTTGCATTTTTGCATGCTCCCTGTCACTTTTAATTTAGTATAAGCATTTCTCATAGCTGCTTGTCTCTTAATAAATTGCCAATGGAGAGCAGCTCACATTCTGCACATCTCTTGCAATTTATCCACAGCAGACAAAGGCATGTAACAGTGAAACTGGCCTCTACCCATCCTGAGTTGTTACCTAGCTACTGTGTTAAACAGTTGCCACTAGAACTTAACTGATGATGCAAAAACCAATGTACAAGTACAGGGGTAGAATCAAACTTGGGTTCAGACCATGCAGTTGAACCAAGTGTGAAAACAGCCTAAGTCACTTTGGATAAAAGCATCTGCCAAATGCGTAAATGTAATGTACATAATATACATTCTCTACCCCAATTCAGGCCTACACAGAATCTGCAACATAATTCTAATGCCCGTCAATTACTAAAATGATCTCATGTGAAGTTGACGTTGCTACAAAATATTCCAGTACGCTGAATATTTACGGCCTGCCCATAGATCTGTGTGACTCCCTGTGGACACATATGTACATTATCGAAAAGCTGTGCATTTACTCAAAGAGGAGACTTAATAGGAGTGCTTAATAGTTAATGCAGGAGTGGAGTGTCTTTTCCTCTCTTGGAGCGCAGTCGGCCACATAGAGAAGGCTTTCTTCTTTAAGTTTATATCGTCTTAATCCCTGGGCCTAATCCGGCTTGTGTCAAAGTGCCGTGGTCACCTTGAGACCAGGCTTGGATGAATTCTAGGATTTAACATGCTAGTATTAGAGTCCCTATTCTTTCGGATCACTCTCTCAATACGGGCATACTAGCAGCAGACCGAGGTCTTGGAAGGTGAAAGCCAGTAAAAATGAGTTCCAAACAGCATGTAACGGTGGTGTATTTTCATTTGAAAGCACAAGAATATGATTATACTAAATGGGTTTAAGGCACATCTAGAACAAGGTTGTGAAAAGCATAACACCATGAATCGGCATCTGGAGAAGCACTTAAAGCTTGAGGGGACAGTTAAGCCAAGGACGTCTGTATTTCACACCCGGGTGAGACTGTAAAGGATATGGGTCACATATTTTCAGCAATTGTCTTGTTATAAAGCCATTTTGGAACATTTGTAAGGATGCCAGCACACTAGAGTTTACGCTGCATCGGAGAACACTGTGAATCCATTGATTTCATTGTAGGGGTGGGAATCAGCAGGGAATGATGATACAATTATAATTCTATATCTGGGTTATGTTGGGATAGTATTTCGATTTCCTTGTTTAGTGTATTGCAATCCAAAACTGAGATATGTTGCAATCTTTTACACACTTGCTTCTCATTCATCATCACTGGACTGCAGTGCTTTGCACGAGTGCTGAACTTCCTGCTTTACTTCATTGTAGAGCCTTAGCACATTGGTTCCAGCGTGTTTACCATTACACGAAAATCACTTGAGGTCTTTTTGTTGAATAGATATCATTGTTTGTTGACCTATTGACCTGCTATTTCAACTTCTCATATACTTGCTCTGGATAGTGGTCAATCTTTTTTTCACAGAAATATAATTGCGAAAAATGTAACAAATATTGATAAAGTCTCATGAGGTGCAATATCACAATATTCTGAAATATCTATATTTATTTCCTCCAATAGGTGGTGTTGCGAGGGTTTGCGAAAGTGATGCTCTGTCATGCAACCAAAAGTTGAGAACATTTTAAATCTATATTTTTATTTTTTATTTTTTGTGTATCCCAGCTTAACCTGCAGAGTCAACTATAAGTAAGCAATGTGTAGGTGGATTTCACCTAAAAATAACACTGTGGCTCTGTTGCACTATTAAACCATTGCTCTGATTGTTTAAATGGCTTTTCCAATCCCTACACAGCAACACTGGCTCAACCAATGGCATGATATTGGGGAGGGACTATCTGTTTGTACAACTAATGGAAGATGGGGGTGAGTTTTCTGGAACTGAAAAAGGTGATTATTTTGGCAGTTCCATTTGTTGACGCAAATGGTGCAGAAATTAAACACATCAGTTTTAACTTGCTGCAACGTGACATCCATAGACCAGCTTTCTCAGAGTGTAGATGGCCTTTACAGTTTGGAGGCCTTCTCTTTTTAGTTCTGCAGTAATTGGGAATATGATTAACAACAGGTATCTACATTAATATCTGCTATTAAATAAAGATATGCACTCTTATAAACCATTCAATACTGTGTAGAACAGTTACTAATTTTTTCTTGTAGATTTATATTCCAATTTCTTGCAATTAATTTATCCAAAATGCACTGAAACCAAATATGGCACTTTCATTTGATTGAATTTTAAAGTAATAAAGTGTAAGTTACAGTCGACTGCCACATAAACTCTAATGGACTTTATAATGAATTAGATCCACTGTGGATACATAGAGTGCAGATTTCACTCACTATAACAAAGCCATTTGTGATTCTCCTCTCCTCATCCTTAAACTAAACCAAATCTGACTGAGGCCCTGTTTACATCTGCTATTGATATCCATCTTGGATGATTCAATCACAAGTGGTCAGATGAGACAGTTCGCCATTTACACGTGACTAACATGTGACTCAAACATGTGACTCAAATATCTGACCACTTGTGTTCAGATTGAAGGGTCTCTGAATTTGTGACTACATTCCTCACTCACTATGTCAGTGTGTTACTGCATGATAATAAAGTGCAAAAAAGAAAACACACACACACACACACACACACACACACACACACACAAAAAGGAACAGGTGAGTAGGAGATCCTTTGCTGTTGTCTGGGATCACCTCAGATGGATCTTATACCAGGTGTAAATGGGGTTTGAGAGACCTTTCAAAGCATAGAAAATAGTGTTACACAAAATTCATATCTTCAGAAGCCATATGACCGGTGTGGGTGAGAAACAGATCAATATTTAAGTCCTTTTTTACTATCTCCACTTTCACATCTGAAAGTCACATGCGTTGCCTGTTTAGTTTCAGTTTCGAATCTAAAAAGTGAAAGTTGAGATTTATAATAAAAAAAGGGCTTAAATATTGATCTGTTTTTCAATCACACCTATCATATCACTTCTGGAGATATGGATTCAACCACTGGAGTCATATGGATTACTTTTATGTTTCCTTTATGTGATTTTTGGAGTTTCAAAGTTGTGGTCACCATTCACATGCATTGAAAGGGCTTAAATATTCTATTAAAATATATTCTGTTCTGCAGAAGAAAGTCATACACATCTGGGATGGCATGAGAGTGAGTAAATGATGAGAGAATTTAAATTTTTGGATGAACTATCCCTTTAAGGCCTGAATCTACGGTTGGGGTTCTCTGGTGGGTCACCTTAAATGTAATCTCGAAGAGCCAGCCTTTTGACTATTTGCATAAAGTCTGGTTAATTTAGCAGCTTATTCTGGCCAAGAACTGCCCACTTAGAAGACTGATTTGCACGTTACGACCAACAACCAACCACAGTTTGTTTTATTGTTGCATGACATTTAAAGGTGGGTAAATCTGAAATCCATGACACCACAACAATGGACCAGCTTGAAAGAAACTCATTCAAGTAATGCTGCAGCAGTCTCTGCAAACGGTTGTAAAGAAACCACTGAAGAAATTAGCAGAAAATGTCAACTGATCAGAATTTCTTTCCAAAAGGAATAAATCCTGATGGTTTCACAGACATGACTCAGAAACAAAATGGAATATAGAGTTCTGCCTTTGGATGGTGGATATACACTCACTGACCACTTTATTAGGAACACCTGTACACCTACAAATGCATGTGATTATCTTATCAGCCTATCATGTGGCAGCAGTGCAGTGCATAAAATCATGCAGATATGAGTCAGGAGCTTCAGATAATGTTCACATCAACCATCAGAATGGGGAAAAAAATGTGATCTCAGTAATTTGGACTGTGGCATGATTGTTGGTGTCAGACAGGCTGGTTTGAGTATTTCTGTGACTGTTGATCTCTCCTGGGATTTTCATGCACAACAGTCTCTTGAGTTTACTCAGAATGGTGCCAAAAACAAAACAACTATGAGTGGCAGTTTTGTGGATGGAAACACCTTGTTTGTTTTTATTTTCTCCCCAATTTGGAATGCCCGATTCCCAATGCACTCTATGTCCTCGTGGTGGCGTAGTGACTCACCTCAATCTGGATGGCGGAGAATGAATCTCAGTTACCGCCGCATCTGAGACAGTCAATCCGTACATTTTATCACGTGGCTCGTTGAGCGTGTTACCGCGGAGACATAGCACATGTGGAGGCTTGACGCTATTCTCTGCGGCATCCACGCACAACTCGCCACGCGCCCCACCAAGAGCGAGAACCACATTATAGCAACCACGAGGAGGTTACCCCATGTGATTCTACCCTCCCTAGCAACCGGGCCAATTTGGTTGCTTAGGAGACCTGGCTGGAGTCACTCAGCATGCCCTGGATTCGAACTCGTGACTCCAGGGATGGTAGTCAGCGTCTTTACTCGCTGAGCTACCCCGGCCCCCAGAAACACCTTGTTGATGAGAGAGGCCAACTGAGAATGGCTAGACTGGTTCGAGCTGACAGAAAGGCTATGGTAACTCAGATAACCACTCTGTACATAACGTCAAATCTTGAGGTGGATGGGCTACAACAGCAGAAGACCACGTCGGGTTCCACTTCTGTCAGCCAAGAAAAAAAAAAAAGCTGAGGCTGCAGTGGGCCTACCATTTGTGTACCTCAGCAGAAATCAAGATTCATTATACCAGGCTATGTTTTTCCAGTCTTTAACTGTCCAGTTTTGGTAAGCCTGTGCCCACAGCAGCCTGAGTTTTCTGTTCTTGATTGATAGAAGTGGAACTCAGCATGGTCTTCTGCTGTTGTAGCCCATCCGCCTCAAGATTCGATGTGTTGTGCATTCTGAGATGCTATTCATTTTGCTACAATTGTACAGAGGTTATCTGAGTTACCGTAGCCTTTCTGTCAGCTCAAACCAGTCTGGCCATTCTCCGTTGGCCTCTCTCATCAAGAAGGAATTTCTGTCCGAAGAACTGCCGCTCACTGGATGTTTTTTGTTTTTGGCATCATTCTGAGTAAACTCGAGAGACTGTTGTTTGTGAAAATTCCAGGAGATCAGCAGTTACAGAAATACTCAAACCAGCCCATCTGGCACCAACAATCATGCCACGGTCGAAATCGATGAGATCAAATATTTGTCCCCATTCTGATGTTTGATGTGAACATTAACTGAAGCTCCTGACCTCTGAATGATTTTATGCATTGCACTGCTGCTACATGATTGGCTGATTAGATAATAGCATGAATAAGTAGGTGTGCAGGTGTACCTAATTAAGTGGTTGGTGAGTGTATTTATCCCAGTCTCATGACAAGTTGTAATAGTAGTATGAGATGGTGAAATCACATGAGTTTGCACAGATAAAAACAGACAACTTTTAATCCCATAGAGAAAAATAAACGAATTAACGATTTATTATGATTTTGCCATCTTGTGTAAATTATTATTAGTTGTCACGAAACTATGTTGATATGTTTCAAAGATTTTATGCTTTGAACCTTGCAAATTTTGGCAAACCACATATAAGTTTACTCTTAGAACCAGTCATTGTAACAACCCTGTATCTATTAATCATAGATTTGTTTCCTGACAGACTGATAAAAACCTATGCACCCAACTCCTGGAGATGATGTAGAAATCAGCCATTGGATTGGAACTGGCAATTTTAGCAGTTTTTGCCATTTGTTTTGTGTGCAGTATACATCAGACGGTCAGTCAATGAACTGTGTAGTATGACTTTAAATCTATCCTACCTGTGACACCTCTGTGGTCCTGTGCAGAGAATAGTAGGAATTTCATGATTATGCAGATTGGCATAACAGTTTTAACCTCTTCCTTTGAAAATCTCTTATACGTGTTCATTGTGTGACAGACTCCATGCGGTGTGACTGAATATTGTAATAAGTAGATGTCGTAACACAGACCAGATTAGGGTCAGCGCCCTGCATCCAGCTGATATTTGATTTTGAGAGCTTTCATCTTACATAATCCCAATATCACAATCAGATCTGCTATTATGTTGGACAGATGAGAGCTCATGAAGACGAAGACAATTTATGCATTTTGGCACTTGCCTGTCCTTACCGGGCTGCACACCCCATGAAGAGGACACAGCACTTGGAAGCAGGGCTGGGCGATATGGGCAAAAATATCATCATGGTATTCTTGTTCATATCATTCAGTATCAATATTTATCACAATGTACATTCAAATATGTACATTGCACAATTTTTTGAATTTCCAAGTTGGCAAAAAAAACAAAAACCTAAACAGTCAAAATAGTCTATACAAAACTGCATTGGGTGCCCAGAGCCAAAGCAGTGGTGTCTGAGGTATCTTCTACCAAAATATACAAATATTTTATAGAGTTTATCAATCAAGTGCAGTTGGATATGAATGTTGAAAGATCATCTGTTCGTTTTATTCTCATATTTCGTTACATTCAGATAGCAAGTATGGGGGCATAGAAGCCCTTGTGACTGAGGAATGATACTGTATGGGGGATCAGGGGTATCCCATGAGAGAACATTTTGAAAATGTGAAAGTATGAATTTATATTTTCATTAAATTGAGAAAGACTACACTACAAACTAGTAATTTGATTGTCTTTCCTTGTGATCCATGCCAGAGATTACATTTGATTTATTTCCCAAAATTAGAACAGAAATCTACTTGTTTATTATTAAATCTCGTAACATGCTGATTAATAAAGCTAAATTTAGAAGGAATAAACGTTTGTCTAAAGGTGCTCTGGAACCATGTTAACTTACGCACCGCTTCATGTTTACTTGCAAGCAGGAAAAAGAGGCAACGTGGGACAGGGCATAAATGAAGTGTGTTCAGTGCTAGAGAAAAATATTCAAGAATACAGTGCAGAAAGATCAGATCTGGTATACACAGCACTGTCGTTGTTTTGTCATGCTCACTAGAGACGATGAGAGTGCGCAACCTTCGTCATGATGTCTTGCGTTCCGGATGGAATCAATCCGGAGTCCGAACCTGGACAGCGGTGACTGGCATAGTCTAATCGTTAGCAACTTCATACACTATGAGAAAGCCAAACTGTTTGAGTTTTTAGCGACACGCACCTGATCATCTATATGTGGAACACAGGCTAAATATAGAAAATTACTCAATCATCGATACTGTGGATTTTTTTATTGCAATAAATATAGAGATAATTTTATCGCCCAGCCCTACTTGGAAGCTGTGTCTCATACAAGTGAAAGATGCTGCCTTTGTAGGCATCAAGACATGTCCAAATCCAATGTTTACATCACATCCTGTTTACTGAGATGTTCTTATATGGTCAGTTTCTGAAGGCATTATAAATGTTCCTCACCATATGATATTGCATAATTTGGTGTGTGCGGTTTGGCAGTTGCTGAAAAAAAAAAGTGTCTGAAGGAGTGGTTGAAATGAGTAAATTAACTTATAAATATCCAGTTTTTGACTTTTTAACTTATAATTCCATTTCTATCGATTGTAGTCAGTAAGTATTTGCTTAGAAATGTTTACAGCTCATTTCAGTTTGTTTTAGATCATTAGACATGATGTTACAGTGCCTTGGAAGGCTGTCTAAAACCCATTTCGTTTTGGAAGTACCTTCATACACAAACTTCTGCAAGTGAAGTAATTTACTGGGCAGAGAGGCAGCTGCACCAGATTTCGGATGCAGCTGAAGGCAGCATCATGCTTTGATATTTATTTCCCGCCTACTTAAAGGGACAAAAGGATGTTCCTTTATCACACTCCGAGAATGCAGTGGTATCAAAGTTGATTTGTATGCAGGCACCGCTGTGCTGGATCCATCATGTAGAGCTGTCCTTGTGAAGTGCTGACTCAGTTTACCAGAGCCTGTAATCACTTGATTGAGTCCAGCCATTATATTACACAGTTTCAAAGAAAGACTTCCATCCCACTGAGGACACACTGGTAATGTTTCACTTGTGCTGTCATTTTTTATTCCAGTTGAAATGAACAAATTCCCTTTCAAGTCAAGTCAGTCCACTCGGCTGCCATCTTTGGAAGGCTCCCGGGCAGCTATTTTCTATCGATACAAGCGGCATGAAAGTATAGTTCCTTACTGAAACCTCTGAAATGGTTGGTCAAGATTACGATCAAAGAACATACTTAAAATCAGCAGTAAAATCTTCTGCAAAGAGTTGACTGACAGGTGATGTCTGCATCTAAAAGGTGATTGGCTCTTTTACTTGTAAGGCGGGACTTCCTTTCTACATGTGCCATGCGTTCCAATTTCTCCCATTCATATTAATACAAGTGCTCCGTCTAGGGCTAAATAGTCTCTGAAATAAATCAGGTTAAAAGATAGTTTTTAGTGTAAATGAGAAGGCTGTTTATTTCTTAAAGAATGGCCTTATTTACTTACCTTGATGTTGTTCCAAACCTGTGTGACTTTCTTCCATAGAACACAAAAGAAGAAATTTTAGAAAATGTTCATGCTGTTCTTTTCCATACAACGAAAATGAATAGGGACTAAGGTTTCTGAATGTTCCAAAAATATAACATAAAGGTAGTCCATATGACTTGTGCACTATATTCCAAGTCTTTTGAAACTCAAAGTAATCGCTTTCACATAATCAACAACGAGCATGATTCGGAGGTTCCATTTTCCCTCTTGGATTGCATTTTTACTCAACTGACTGTTAGGTTTATAAAAGAGTTTATAAAATATGCATTCCTCTTCACTGTACATCATTTACAAAAAAACAAAAACAAACAAAAAAACTCACTTTGGCACCTCTCTGTGGACATTTCACCCAGAAACTGGAGCTTCCATGTGCGCATATGTTCAAAAACCAACCCGCACATATTTTACGAGTATGGCTATTATGTAAAATTTTGAACGATTTTGTTCGTATTCATTCGTACAATTTCATCATGTCCAAATGCCCGAATGTGTAGAGCACGAGTTCCACTCGTGAGGTGTCAAGGCCATGCTCATTAATATTATGCCCTTAACCAAACCCCTTATCTAAACCTAACCGATCAGTAGTGTGTGTAATGATAGGAAGCTTCCATGATAGGAAGCTGTTATGTGTAATAGAAACAAGTAATTGACGCATAAAAAGATGGAAACAATGTCCAAAGACGTCATTGTCTGTAGTGAAAGTCGTACAAATGTATACGAGTGCAGTCGTATCATACGAATTAGCCAAATTTAGAAAACACTTACCCCTCCGGCCACTAAGGGCAGAGCTTCAAATTTCAGTAAGCACAGACTGATTTCAGCATTGAACTTTTGACCTCCTGTCACCAAATTCGCAATGAGATCAGTCTGAAGCCTTATAATAACTTTGTATGAGAAACTGACCAAAAGCATAAATCAAAAGTCGTTATTCACAGAGTTCCCCATTGCTGAATGTCTCAAATCTCACGTTTAATTTAAACATGGCGTATGCAAATACATTGCGCCAGGTCTGACGTTATTCAATGGGCCTCATTCATGAAGCACAAGCAGAACAAATTTCCGTATTATCGTTTTAAAACCATTATTACGTTAATTGTTTCATTGAATTGAAAGTGATAATTTACATATAAATGATGTTAAAAACAAATTAATTCTGATTGTGTTTCATGAATTTTTTTTATGTCTCTTGCGAGAACCAACAACATTGACGCCAAACATGGCGCAACTTTATTACTTTCATTGGAAAAAGCAGATTGGACATTCAGCAAAATTTTCTCTTTTGTGTCCTACACACAGAAGAAAGCCATACAGGTTTGAAATGACATGAAGACTAATACATTTTTATTTTTTTATTTGGGTGAACTATTCCTTTAAATGTGAGTGAAAGTGTTTTATATATTTATTGCTTTAAAGTGGAGAAACAAGTCCTTTGTTGAGTGCTTTTACACACATATCAAGGCGGCTGTCTGGAGGATGTCATGGACAGGTAAATTTACAAAGGCGTTTGATGAACTGAACTGCCATGAGAAATTTAAACATGGAATCATTTATTAAACCTAAATGATTGTATTGTTAAATGTTTTACCCAGAGCAAGACCTTACTGTAGGGTTGATCTACAGAACATTTCAATCTAGTCTAAATGTTTGGCATCCTGTACCAGAGAAAAAGATAGGAGTGTATGTGTCATAATGTACTTCTCCTGCTCCCCTGACTGGCTGTCAGCACTCTGTTGGGCCGGGACTATGACAGGCGTGCTGAAGTATTTAAACTGCTTTTCTCTAGTCCTTACTTCATCACCACTGGAAACAGTGACAGAAATATGGTAATAAAGCCAGCTTTGGTGTAGAGTCCTTATGACTCCCTCCAGGCCTGATTTTGGTGACACTGACATCTAGAGCTTGTTCCAAAAACCTGCCCAGCTGTCTACTGCCTATATAGACAGCTACCTTCTAAGGAAGCATCGTAACTGAAATGAAATCTCAGAAGTGACTGATTTAGAACGCTCATTGGCAGCAATTTTGCATGGCACAGAAACAATAGCTGTGCCTCGTTTCGAAGGCTGCACGCTAGGTATGATGCGTCCTATGAAGGCTGCAGTATACTGAGCGTCCTCCTTTAAACGAGACTCGTTTAAACGAGACGGCCTTCGTAGGACAAACGGAAACGGAATGCAACATGGTTGCTATGACAGCACGCCACTCTTTAACAAGTGTGAGTGAGAAGGTAACAAAGTCCCTTTAGAGGGGAATGTATGAGGTACATTTTAGGAGAGTTATATTGATGTAAAGAGAAAAGAAAATAGATTTTACAGCTGTACTTTTAGTCTGATACTTTAATTATATATTAATATAATTATACATTATATTATATATATATATATATATATATATTAAATTAGCGTCTTTTTTTTTATTTTTATTTTTTTTAAGACATTTCCGTTGAAGCAAAGAATTGTGGATTGTGAGTGCCCACAAAGGATACACCTCATGTATCCTCCGAATTCTCATGAAAGAAGGTCGCATTTGAAGGCTGCATTCAAGGTGTCCTACTCGCTTTTCTGAAACGAGACAGCCTTGATGACGTATGTGGCCGACAAATGCGACCTCCGGAGGACGCAGCCTTCCAAACGAGACACAGCAATTGCCATGCTATAAACTTCCAGTAGAGTCTGACTTTAGCATGTTGCTAAGCTAACAATGTAATACTCTTATAAGCATAACAATACAAAGCACACACAAAAGATTGGGTAAAATAGTCCTATAATTTTTTTTTTTTTTTAAATAGATTGAAATGTTATATTCATACTTTTAAAAATTAGATGCAATATATATATATATATATATATATATATATATATATATATATACATACACACACACACACACACACACACACACATTTCTCTCACCATCTTGGATTAATCTTTTCATGTCGATGCAAACCCATATGACTTTTTTTTCAGTGGAACACAAAATTATATATTTTAAAGAATGTCGCTATCACTGGTTTCCTTCTTTAAAGCTTAAAAACAGGAACGAAATAAAAGAACGGTTAATAACGTTCTTTTTGATATGACAGTACTCTGTGAAAAGAGTAATATGCCAATTCCAGTGTTCCCAGATCTCACAAGAAAAACAAGCGACCTGGTTTGGGAAAATGAGCTCAAAATAAGGGACTTGCGTCACCCAAAATAACTGAAAATAAGTGATTCAGTAAATGTTTTAAACTTGATGTACCCACAGAGAGCAGACCCTCTTCTTGTGGAGTTAATAAAGTTCTGAATCAACTTTATACTGATTTAATAACCAACTTTGGGGTAAAACAGAAGGGAGCACACACTCCTTGCATTAACATTATCACAAAGGCCTAAATAAAAAATAAACTATGTATAATTTAATTAATGTACCTCGATTTACTATGCATATGTATTAATTATATATAGTTGTTAAAAAGGTCTTCAGCATGTCACTACATGGCTACATCCACAACGTGCAATAGAGCCCGCCCACTTTTTCAGCCGTCTGGGTTCCAGAAGTATTTTCCCCATTCATTTCTTCCATAGACTTTGTTTTAAGGCAAAAAAAAAAAAAAAAAAAAAAAAATTTTTAGAAAATCCGACAAAAAGACAAATATACAAGTCTGTGCATTTACCGTCTTTCATGAGGGCATGGACTACAATCCCATGAAGCACTGTGAATGAAGTAATGGAAAATAAAACTATGGAAATATATAAAACTATTGATTTTAAGTTGTTGATTATAAGTATAGAACCAATATAGTTTACGTTTATTGTGAAATATTCCGATATAAACAAATATAAAAAGTAGTTTTAGAGTGCAGGGAGATCTACTTGTTTGTGTCATTCAGAGTGCATCATGGGAGTGGGTGGTTGCTTCCGGGCTTATTTTGAAGGCTTTGTTGGTCACGGTTCTCTGATTGGTGGGGTAATGTAATTGTTTAATTGGAACTCCGCTATTAAAGGAATAGTTCACCCAAAAATTAAAATTTGCTGATAATTTACTCACCCTCAGGCCATCAAAGGTGTATCTGAGTTTCTTTCTTCACCAAAACAGAATTTAAGACTTTTAGGATTTCATTTCAGGCCTCCTCCTCTAAACAATGCAAGTGAATGTCCTCCATTTTTTGACGGTCCAAAATGTATATTTTGGGTGCATCAAAATAATCCACACGACTCCAGTCGACAAATAAAGTTCTTCTGAACACAAACAATTGATTTTTTTTTAGAAACAAAACAATGCTTTCTAAGCTGAGTGTTCAGGCTGCAGACACCAATCTGAACGAGGTCACAGATACTCTGACATAATAAATCAGTTTCTGTGAGGATATGTGCATTCCTACTAGGACTTATTTAACATACAACCACAAACCGTGGTTTACAGCAGAAACCAGACAGCTTTGTCAGACCAAAGAGGATGCTTACAGAGGTGGGGATAAAGTCCTGTACAATCAGGCCAGGGACACAATGAATAAGGAAATCAGAGTGGCTAAAAGAAGATATTCCGTGAAGCTGAAAAACAAGTTTTCAGCTAACGACCCTGCATCAGTGTGGAGTGGCATGAAACAATTTACGAATTACAGGACTCCTGCCCCCAACACTGTAGGGGACCAACATCTGGCTGATGACTTGAATGTGTTCTACTGTAGATTTTAAAGGCCCAATCTCACACCCCACACCCACTCTGACCTTCACGTCACACAAACACCAACACCTCCTGCAACCCACCTCCTCCCCCCCCATCCTGCTACTCAACCTGCACTTAAGATCTGTGAAGAGGTGTGCCGTGTCATCTGAAAACAAAAGACAAGGAAAGCACAGGGCCCAGATGGCATTTCACCTACTTGTCTTAGATCCTGTGCTAACCAGTTGGCCCCCATCTTCACACTGATCTTCAACAGATGGAGCAGTGTGAAGTTCCATGCTCCTTCAAACGCTCAATCATCATTCCTGTCCCAAAGAAACGCAAAATCACAGGACTTAATGACCACAGACCCGTTGCCCTGATATCTGTGGTCATTAAATCATTTGAAAGACTGGTGTTGGCCCACCTGAAGGACATCACTGGACCCTTTCTAGATCCCCTTCAATTTGCTTATTGAGCAAACAGGTCTGTGGAGGATGCAGTCAACATGGGATTGCATCATATCCTGCAACATCTGGACAGACCAGGGACATATGCAAGGATCCTTTTTGTGGACTTCAGTTCGGCTTTCAACACTATCATCCCAGCTATTCTCCAGACTAAATTACACCAACTCTCTGTTCCCATTTCTATCTGTCAGTGGATCACCAGCTTTCTGACGGACAGGCAGCAGCTAGTGAGACAGGGGAAATTCACTTCCAACACCTGTGCAATCAGATGTGTGCTCTCCCCACCACTCTTCTTCCTGTATACAAACGACTGCACCACCAAGGACCCCTCTGTCAAGCTCCTGAAGTTTGCAGATGACACTAATGTCATCGGCCTCATCCAAGATGATGATGAGTCTGTATACAGAAGGGAGGTTGAACAGCTGGCTGTCTGGTGCAGTCAAAACAAACTGGAGCTGAACACACTCAAAATGGTGGAGATGATTGTGGACTTTAGGCGGAACACCACAACACTGACCCCCCTCACCATTCTAAACAGCACTGTGGCAGCAGTGGAGTCATTCAGGTTCCTGGGCACTGCCATCTCACAGGACCTGAAGTGGGAGACCCACATTGACTCCACTGCGAAAAAGGCCCAGCAGAAGTTGTACTTCCTTTGCCAGTTGAGGAAGTTCAACCTGCCATAGACGCTGCTGATACAGTTCTACTCAGCAGTCACTGAGTCTGTCCTCTGCACTTCAGTAACTGTCTGGTTTGGTGCAGCTATTAAATCTGATTTCAGAAGACTACAAAGGACAGTTCGGACTGCTGAGAGGATTATTGGTTGCCCCCTGCCCTGCCTTCAAGAACTGTACACTTCCAGAATGTGGAAAAAGGCTGGAAAAATCACTCCGGACCCCACTCACCCTGCCCACTACCCTTTTGTACTGTTGCCAACGCTTCAGAGCTCTGAGCACCGGAACCGTCAGCAACAGGAACAGTTTTGTCCCTCAGGCTATCCATCTCATGAAGAGTTAAAACTGCCCCATTGAGCAATAATTATGTGCAATTCACTGTTTAGTCTTTTTATATTTATCCAACACATCCGACCTCTTCTGCCATTACATTCCCTTGCACTGTATATAATAGATTTGTATTTGCACTACGTGTGTAATAATATATATATATATGTCTTGTGTATTCTATATATACTTTATTTTCCATCCAATTTTTATTTTTATTCTATTTCTATTCATTTATTTGTATTTATTATTTTTTCTTGTTATTATCTGTCTTGTTGCAGTATTGTATTGTTGTACACTGGAAGCTCCCGTCACCAAGACAAATTCCTTGTATGTGTAAGCATACCTGGCAATAAAGCTGATTCTGATAACAATGGTCCTCATCACTCCTCTCCTGGTATTCACTGTAGGACATTGTCCGTTTGGTTGAGATTGGATTTGCAGAGTGACAGATTGGATATCAGCTATATTATTCAAATGACCTTAAATTCACTCTTTGATGCCTCTCTTTCCATGCTTGCATAAATCCACACATAATCGCTAGTTGACGCATAATTGCTTGGGTAGTTACTAGATCATTGATGGATTCGCAACAGTCCTCCGACCATTTCCTCGAAAGTAACAATTTTAGAGATTTAATGTAACAATGTGGATGTGGATTTGTAAGCCAGCATAGGGTCACTTCCATTATCAAAATCTCTCTCTTTTGTTTTGTCAGTGTTTCTCGGGGCCTGCCACCTCTGTGTGCCCATCTGTGTTGGACAGACACTAGGCAGAGAGACGCCCCGGCATCCTCACACTGAAAGACTTCACCAAAAAGTTCCAGTGTTTGGTGCATGCAGGCGGAAAACGAACAAACATAGCTCGTAATCCATTGTTCATCATCTCTGTTTGCTTGACTGCTTGCTCTGTCATGAGCAAGACAGGTCAACCAAAAGAAAAAGGCAAGTGCATGAGGAAACTAGAACAAAAGTTGATCTTAAAGTGGAGACATACATAGTGAAGTACATTAACATTTTCATTTTTGGATTGGCAGACACCTACATGCCATTAGTAAACTTCAAGAAAGTTTATATATTGTGACAATTACATCAGCAGCTAGGAAAAGTACAAATTAAGTACTAAAAAACTAGTCATTTAGCTGACACGTTAACTTTTTTGGCAGTGCATTCATTACAGTAACAGTGCCAACTCGTAATAATTGGTACAAGCTGACGAATCCTAAGATGTCTTACGGCTTGGCTCATACAAAAAGGTACAACTTTTATTCCCATAAATTCCAACCAAACAACAAACAAAATTTCAAATCGATAGAATATGGACATCAACTTTTAGCTAGCCTTGTATCAAAACTTTATTTTAGGAGGGGAAATGCCTGTGAACAAATTGGTTACTCATTCAATATTTATGCAATTCAAATGACTGATATGTGTCAAGAACCTGTAATACGCTTTTCTCGTCTTGTTCCAAACCATGATGTTTTCTTACATTTCCGTGGTACACAAGTTATTTTTCCTTATAGAATTATGGTTAGGTTTAGGTTTTAAACTCTTTATAAAAAAAATAAAATAAAAAAAAAGGGTTACTGACCAGAAGGTCGGGGCTTCAAGCCCCAGCACTGCCAAGATGCCACTGTTCGGCCACTGAGCAAGGCCCTTGACCCTATCTGCTCCAGGGGTGCGTATCATGGCTGACCCTGCGCTCTGACCCCAGCTTAGTTGCGTTTTGCAAAAAAAAAAAAGGATTATATGCAAAAATGTATAATGTGTGACAAAATAAAGGCTTCTAAATGATGACAGATTTTTAAACTTTTTTTTTTTGTGTCAACTAACCCGTTTAAGGGATGGTTGGCGGCTGGTGTTTTGTGTCGTTTCTTTTTCTTTCATTGTCGATTACACCACTCCCACTTCTGGGTCTCCATCGCTTTGACATCGAAGCAGTGGTTTTCATCCAAGTCCCACTAGAAAACGTTTTTCTTTCCTTAGTAATAGTGGGCTCTCTGTCAGTTTTTACCACAGATTTTCCCTCATCAGTTTAGATAATGCTGATGATGCAGACCTCAACTCAACAGTTGGAGGCCAACTCAACAGATGAGAATTATCTGTAAAACAGGAAAAAAATAAAAGGAGACAGGAGAAAAGGGGTCTGTTCGTCTCAGCTCCTCAATCGTTATTTATTAAACATTTTCAAAATCAACATTTGCTCTTAAAAGCAATAAAGTTTATTTTTTAATGTTTATGTCATCTTTTTTCTCTCTCTTATACACTCTAAAGCTCTTTAACAAAAATTATCAAAATTTCACCATGGGCCAATCTTTAACACATATGCAATAGTCTTCTGATACTAGCATGACTTAAACCCAATTGGTACAATAATTCAATTTGAAATACATTGACAGTAATTAATCGTTCAATTAAACATTGCAATATGACAGAATATTCAGTATCTGTAAAAAGTAACCTGTATTTGAAACACTCTGGAAGAATATAGATGTAAGTGCAATTAGATCACTCAAGTGCAATTTCAAAATCACAGACCACAACTCTGCATTATACAGCTACTACTGTGAGCAATACATCACATGACCAGAGGAGCGTGCCAAACTGAGAACATTAATTAAGTGCAATGAACTGATTTAATTCCAAAATCAAGCAGATTAAATGACTATAATATTAAAATACACATACAGCATTATAACTCTTTTTAAGGCCATTTGAAGCCTACAAAAAATATCTTTTAACGCGCTGGAGCATCAGAGAATCAGCATTTTTCATAATATTCTGGAAATTTCCACTCTGTTACAAATGTAACATTTACACATTTATACATTTAATACCCTTTTCAAGTAAATCAATCAATCAATATATATGGGGTTTATGCATTATTAGAGTGGCATACCTGTAAAACAGGAAAAAATAAAGGAGACAGAAGAAAAAAAGTCTGTTCCTTTCAGCTCCTCAATCGTTATGAGACATGTGCAGTCGCTCTGCTTCACCCATGATCTCCTGAAATCCCTCACCAGACATGAAAATGTCATAATAAAAGTCCCTCACTCAGAAAACGTCACATCTTGCTATTTTCCAAATTATTCTAGAAAAATACATTCACATAAATGATAAACATATATTATCACATTTGAATATCTCAAGTAATAAGCATTTAAAACAAAATTACATAAATGTGCACATAGATTGTGTGTGTCACATCCTCCCTGACAAAATAAAGCAAGCTCCAGCATTTAACACTTATTTAAACTCCAAATCTCTTGGTCCCAAAACTCTTAAAACTCTTTTTTTGTTTTTTATTTCAGTCAATCTATAGGGATTGTGAAATGGTAAGGTGCACAGTTCAGTAGGGTGTAGTGTATGTGATGGAAGGGATGGGGAATGTAATAAGGTGTGCCCCATAAAGGTACAGTAAGTGAGGCAGTGTATGTGCTGCCACAGTGTTGAGGGTGGTGTGTGGTTGCAGTGAAGGCTGACCTAGTGTTTCGTATGTGCACATTTGTTTTGGCCTCCTACCTCTGGCAGGTCGTTTAACTTCAGCTTGATTGTTCATGTCTTGGCTTTCAGCAGCAGGGATTGTCACCTCCTCAGACTCAACACATCCACCATCATTATTGTCCATAGCAGGGAGGATAAGATCAGGTATCGGTTTATCTACTGTTTGACTTGCCACTGGTCTCAGGTTTTCTCTGACTGGCACTTGTATATTTCTGTCTCTTCTTTGCACTGGTTCATGTACTTGACTTTGTTCTTTCCTTACAGGCACTTGTGATGCTGTCTCAGTGACTGGTGTTTCTTGGATCACTGCAGGCTGTTTCTGGTAAGTATTCTCTTTCCTTTGTTCTGTCCAACTCACAGGTATTCTCAACCAGTATCCTCCAGAGCATTCTTCATCTTCTGAATCTGTTGTGTGACTAATTGGGAGGTTCTGTTTACCCCTTTTCTCTTGTTTGTCTCAGTTTCTGTCTGCTTTCTCTTTGTTTTTCAGGTTCACCTTGATGTGCTGGTGATGGCAATATCTCCACAGGTAAGTAATTTACTAGTAGCAGCAGGTTTCGATACTCCAATCTCTGGACTAACGACGTACACTGGATTGTCTGCTACCTGTTCTCGGACCACATAGATAGTTTTCTCCCAATAGGACCTGAGTTTTCCTGGACCTCCACATTTACTGAGATGTCCTTCTGATGAGGAGTCTATCACCAGGCTTCAACACTACACCTTTGACTTTGAGGTCATAGTGGGCCTTGCCTTGTGCACTGGCTTTTCTGCTGTTTTTGTTTGCAATTCGGTAAGCTTCTGTCATTCTTTTGGCCCACTGTTCAGAAAATCCTTTGTGTGTCACTTGATCATTCTTTTGGACAAGACCAAATATCAGATCGACGGAGGTGAAGATTGCATCCATACAGCAAATAGAAAGGGGAATACCTGGTTGACTCATGCCATGTATAATTGTAAGCATGTATAATTTGTGGGAGATTATCTTTCCACCTTTCCTTCTCCTTGTCGGCAAGTGTTCTTAACATCTGCAAGAGTGTTCATTAAACCTTTCAGGTGGATTGCTTTGGGGGTGATAGGATGACGTTCTCGAATGACATACTCCTGACAGCTGCTGGAGAGTGCAGAAGAGCTCATTTTCAAACTCTCTGCCCTGATTGTAGTGTAATTTACCAGGGTAACCAAAGCGAGGGATGTAGTCATTAAAGAGACGCTCAGCTACAGTTCGCCCTGATTTGTTTTTCGTGGTGTAAGCTTGGGCGAATCGTGTGAAGTGATCCACGACAACTTGTATACATGCATAACACACTTGGCTTGTCTCCAGGTGCAGGTAGTCTATACAAACAAGTTCCAGAGGTGAGTTTGATGTATGAACATTGGTGACTGGCTTTTTCTGCATGATGCGTGGACATTTCCTTGTGATGTACTCCTCTACTTCCTTCTTCATAAAAGGTCAGTAGATCTTTCCCTTACAAGGTGCAATACTCGTTCTGTTCCAACATGTCCCATTTTGTCATGCAGGTGTTCCAGAGCAAGTCGTTTGTACTTGGCGGGGAGAATAAGCTGTCGCCTCTCTGTGGTCCATCTTCCAGATGTATTCTGCCCCATTAATACAAAAGTTTTCTGGTGTCATCAGACACATCTTTTCTTGTCTCAGAGTCTGGTACCATGTTATCTTCTTTCAGCTTTATCACTTTGGCTATAACTAGGTCTTCTCTTTGGGCTCTAGTAAGTTCATCATGACTTATCTTTGGCAGCAATGAGTAGTGAGGTTTTTGGTCTCTGTCTTGAGAAGACAAGTTGAGAGCAGCAATCAAACCACATCCTTCCTCTGTGCAGACCTTCCCAGGTCACTTGCACCACTTCTAGTGACAGGTTTTCTGTGCACTCTGTCATGTACTCTTCAGTGTCAAGTGGAATGTGAGAAAGTGTGTCTGAATCGATATTTGCATTGACTGGTCAATATTTGATATCAAAACGAAAGTCAGACAATTCCCCCACCCAGCGGTGGCCAACAGCATTCAGTTTTGCCATGCTCATGACATAAGTTAAAGGATTATTGTATGTATAAATGGTAAAGTGTGGAGCGTAAAATAGGTAGTGCCTAAATTTCTCACACACTCCACTGTGTAGCCTGTAGTTTCTTTCTGCTGGGGTCAGTGTTCTTGAGCCATACCCGATGACCCTTTACTGTCCATTCTGGCGATGATAGAGGATGGCCCGAGGCCCCTTTCAGACATCTGGGTAGGCCAATACTGGTGGATTTACCAGCATGTCAATTAGTCTTTCAAGTGTTCTCTGATGCTTTATTGTCCATTCAACAGGAGTCCTGGAGGGCATCTGAGGACCCTTTGTCTTCCTTTGACTGGAGTGGGTTGGTAATACCTCAGTCTTTCCCTGGAGATAGATTGGTTTAGCCACACAAGAGAAATCCTGGATGAAAGCACGGTAGTAACTCAGGAAGCCCAGGAGTTTCCTCACATCGCCAACCATCTGTGGAGTCTTACTTTGTGGAGTGCCAGCATTGCATCAAGATCTTTTGAATCTATACGTTCCCCTTCAGCAGACACAAGGCAACCCACATACCTGTCTTCATTGCAGAAAAGCTCACACTTCTCTGGCCTAAGTTTGACTCCATGGTGCTGAAGGGCTTTAAGTACTTGGCGAACTACTTCCACATGCTCCTCGAAAGACTCTGCATAACAGGGGACATCATCAAGATATGGTATGCAACACTCATCTCTGAGAGAATCCGGCATCTCCTCCATGCTACACTGGAATGCAGCAGGGGCGTTGGACAGTCATTCATAATTCTCAGCCATTCATAAAGTCCCCAGCGGGTGATGAATGCAGTCATGTGTCTGGATCCTTCTGCTATAAAGCCTTGATGGTAGGCCTTTCCTTGGTTGAGAATGCTAAACCATGAGTATCCTCCAAGGGTGTCAACCTGGTCTTGGATTCTTGGCAACAGATACCTGTCAGGAACAGTTTTGTTATTTAGGAATCGATAATCAATACAAAAGAGTAATGTGCCATTCTTCTTTCTGACACAGACTACAGGAGCAGAATTATGAGACTTAGATTTCACTTTCCACCCTTTCGCCAGAAGATCTTGGATGTAGTCTTTGACTCCCTTGAATAAGGGCTTTGGTACTGATGAATATGCTTTCTGCACAGATATGTCACCTTTTAGGTTTATGGACATTTGCAGGCTTGGGAAACAACCAATGTAATTTCTGTCTCAGGCAAAAGCTGCAGACTCCTCATACAGCATTTTCCTGGCTACCTCTTGCTGTTATTCATTCAGATGGCTGAGGTCAACAGGTGGATGCCACTGTGATGTGTTCTCCGCTGTAGAAGCAGCCACACTGTGGACCCTCGCACTGGACTTTGGCTTATCTGGCAACTCTGTCTCCACTATCTTTTCAGTTGGCTGAATGAAACCAATGACTGTGTGGTGAGGCAAGGTAATGTCACACATTAAACTGTTACAAATAGGAACAGAGACGTAAGGACTCCTCTGGCTTTGAATTTCCAGTAGGCCTTCACCCATGTCCAGCTGTTCCAACTGCCCATCTGGTTCAATCAGTGCTACTGGGTCAGGTTGATCAATGTGGGGTGATATTTTGCACTTCACCCATGTTACTTTGCCTGCTGGAATGACTACATCATGCTGACTCACCCTCAACCATCTGTGCTGCTCGCTGGGATTTGTACAAAGTTCACAAGGGTTTGGACTTTTTCACTCAGAACAGCAATGACCTCAAAAAGCAAAGAAATCAGGGTTGGTAGAAGGCGCTCTGGCTGCCCTTGGATCAGTTCCTTCACTAGATTAAATCCCAGCAGCAGCCTCTCAATTGGCAGACGGTTTACTTGAAAAGGGACATGGATAGACAGATTTCCTGGTAAGTTAACAATGATTATGGCCCAACCGTCAAATGGAATGAGGACTCCATTCACTGCATGCACTTCCAACTCATCTGCACTTCCAATTAGCTCAGCCAGTGGTCTTATGTCTACATTTGGTAAGTACTTGTCTTTCCACGCTCGATCAATCATGCTGACTTGAGCTCCTGTGTCAAGTAGGGCACTCACAGCAAGGCCATTTATGTTGCATTGCGTCAGAGCTTTTCTTCCTATAAGTTTGATAATGGGCTCATTATTGACTCTAGGTGGAGCTAGATTGTGAATATTTGTCTGTTTGTGCTTCCTTTTGTCACTCGATGTTTCAACTTTTAACATGTGAGAATGTTCTTGTAGGCTTGTGGTTCTCGCTGTCAGGCTTAATGTTCTGTGCACATTCAATCTGTATCTGGGACAGTAGTGGTCTGGTCACTGGTTGTCCCTCTGCAGTGACCATTTCCCATTTCCCAGATGCCTATGTTTTCGGAGGCCAGGTGCCCTTCTTCACCACAGAGAAAATAATGCTTACAGTTCTGCAGTCCATTTTCAACACACTTTGGGCAGCCATGGGGTTTTCTTCCCCTTCGTAGAGCTGGCGTATTCACAGTGGACTTACAGCACTTATGTTCAGGTTGCACTGATTGTGTTGATGACAGTGCTGGAGATTTCATGGAGTCTACCATACTGATACATGCACCAATCCTAGCAGTGAGTTGTTTAATTGAGTCATTTTGGCTTTTCTGTTCAGAAGTTTCTTCCACAGTTTTTTTTTCTGTTACAGGTTCCCCTTCCAGCTGAGTGCAACTTGCCAGACTTGGCTTGGAATGACTTACTGGACCCGGCCTTCTCAATCTCTCACTTTCATCACTTGTGATTTTCATTACATGCCCCAATATTGCTTCGTCAGTGACGTTATTGTTTGTAAGCAAAGATTTTAATTTACTGCGAATGTCTTTATGTTTGTGTCCCAGGCCCTGATATATAGTACGCAGAAACACATCTTGAATAGTAGCTGGACTGTATTTCACATCATCGTTTGTCTGTTTGGCAGCAAAGAGGATTTTCTGTTTGAGTCCAATGACTCGATACAGGAACTGTTGAGGTGTTTTGTGTTCACTTTGCTTTGTGCACATTAGTTCTTGGAACATCTCTGTGCTGTTTTTATCACCTAGATGTGACTGCACAAATCCTCTGAGTTCTTCAACTGTCATATCTTCTTTGTTCATCAGCATGTCTTTGAAATTTCCAGACTTTATTATGTGGAGAACACCCTCACTATCTCTGCATCACTGAAATTCTCTTTTATTCCATCCTCAGTTTGTCTGCACACACTGTTGTATGTGATGTCTGAAGCATGGTCACCAATTTGTCCAGCATTTAATTTTGAACTCATGATGCTGGAGGTAGGACAGGTCTCTTGAGGAGACTACCTTCTCAGGTGCTGGCTGTGTGGTATGTTCTGGCTGGTTGTTATATCGTGTTGTGTCATTGCTCTGTTTTACAGGCTGTGTCTGTGTTGGGTGGTGTGCAGATGTTATGTAGTGGAGTAGTTTCTTACTCAACTCTTCTTGAAAGCATTCTGTGTACTTCACTATCTGGGATGGCACTCACTACACTAACATCACCTGTGCCAGTTATAATGGAAGGTGATACTCTCTGGACAGTGTCAGTAGTATTGGTGTGATCAGTACCAGTGGATGAATGTGCTGTAGGTGTGGCTTGTGTGTCATCAACATCATTATGTATTCTAAAATGTACAGCAATAGTATTGGTCTGCTTAATGGACTCAACAATCTCTTGTAAAGCTAGAAGCTCACTCATACCTCGGTCCTCCAACTCCAGTAAGCGCTTACTGGCCATGTAGGCATTGATGTACTCAAAACAGCTCTCTTGGTCTTTGGCATTTAGTTCAAACTATTGAACTATTATTATATTTAGACATAATTTTTATTCACTTATCCTTTCACAAACAGTAGTCCATGCGCTGCAGTGGTGAAGACGGGTCCTGTTCCTACTGTTATATCGTATATTGGTGATCTTGATCACATAGATCATCGTTAGATCATATTTGACCTCATATCTGTTACAGTGACAGCACTTTGGAAATAAAAAAAAAAAAAGCGATCAGAGTTTGCGTGATTTCTTCGTAAAATGATCATATCCATCAACAGCTTCTGTGGGTCAATTGTGTCTAATAGAACAGATGCGTGATGTATCATCATTTATGTAGAATCAGAGTTTTCCTGATGCAATGATCTGGTTGAAATTTAAAGAAGCCCTAATCTCCAATAATCTGTTGGAAACGGGGTGTTTCAACCCCACAAACAGCACTTTTTGGGCAGTTTCAGCGCAATTTTAACGAAGTGCCCATAGACAGCAGTTCTTTTCTGAGCAACCAAAAAAACGTGGAAGGGGATAGAGCGTTTGTTTGTAAACAGTAACTTCATCTATTGTAAGCAGTACATCACATGACCAGAGGAGCATGCCAAACTGAGAACATTAATTAAGTGCAATGAACTGATTTAAACTCTGTTAATTCCAAAATTGAGCAGATTAAATGACTATCACATTAAAATACACACATACAGCATTATAACTCTTTTTAAGGCCATTTGAAGTCTACAAAAATTAACTTTTAACATGCTGGAGCATCAGGAAATCAGCATTTTTAGCATTATTAGAGTGGAATACCTGTAAACCAGTAAAAAATAAAGGAGACAGAAGAAAAGAAGTCAGTAAGGGCTGGCTCAAATCACGGCAGCTAGTAGCGGCACTTCCGGTGGCAAGCACAGCTGCCGCTGACTTTCTACGCCACAAACCATCGCAGCTGCCACGGCTTGTAGCAGATGCCACTGACCTTCTACGGCAGCTGCTGCTGTTTGTGGCTGCTGCCAATGAGCTTCCGGTGTTTGTGGGAGATGCCACTGACTTTCCTCAGCCACTGCCGCTGTTTGTGGAGGGGGTATTGGGGGTTAGGTGCACCGACATGGCATGGTCATGCGTGGCTTTCATTGTGGACCACGTGGACCGATCAAGGACAGTGGTAATTTAATTAATTACTTAGAATAAATTATCCTGTATGGAGACAGGATCAGGGTCTAACGGCAATTTATACTGTGTACTTTTCTTCACTTCAGACAGGTGAGCTGTTACACACAAATTTACAGTTTATAAGCTGCAGTCAAATTATTTATTACAAAGCGGCCGTCCTCAGATTCAGTCTTGAGCTCAGTCACAGCTGTTTTGAGATATTCTTTTACTGTTCGTAAAAGTCTGATCCGCTTAGGCTACTTAAGCTCTTGTCCTAGCTCCATTTAAAACTGTAGCATCATGATTCTGTACCACTTGAAACTAGCAAGCTTGGAGGAGACCTACATGAAATTACTGGTAAAAAAATAACCTGTTAACTGGTTAGCCTGAGAAGCTCAAAACTGTAAATCACAGTTTTGATAATAGCTTCAATTTAAGTACAATTTACTGTATTTGAGAAGGATAATCCACCCAGTATCAATATTGCTTTCCATGGAGTCATGGTCAGTTAACTGAATTCATTAAAAAAGTTCCTGTTTTATCCTAACTGTACTCCACATAACATCAGCAAGGCCTAAAGCATCTCACACCCTGTAATTTTGCATTCAGTAGATAATGTACCTGTAGTAGTGATGGGAAGATCGGATCATTTGAGTCTCGTTCAGCAAAATGAATGAATCTTTATTCAAGTCATTTCGTTCATTTCCTTCATTTGAGAAGAATTAAATTAAAATGTTAAATTTTCAATAGCTAAATCCCCCCCAACACATCTACTTATGCAAACTTTGATTATAGTCCCAATAATGAAAAAATGATAATGCAGCCAAGGACAAATTATGAGAAACAGAAAGATTAGTTCACCTCTGGATTGAATCTTTTTGTCTGAGTCGTTCGTTCTATACGGCTGTCACATGACAAAAAAACGAACGACTGCAGGTTGTGGCCCTAGACCTGCTAGTGTTGTGCTGATCAGGGTCTGAAAAAAACAACAACATAATAATAATGTCAAGGTTGAAAAAGGAAAGGGCATAGCATTAATGTAGATCCCCTAATACGATCATTATTTAAACACTGAGAAGTAATAGCATTTAAAAGACAATTAATCACAGTAATATTACACTGCATTTTTTATAAAAAAGATATCAGCCTATACGTAGCAAACGGGATTTATTACTTTCCTCGGCATTGCAACATAACAAACTGTGATAATGAATCAAAAAGTGTTATCATCACACACTTTATTTGATGGACTTTGGCAGCTGCCACAAACAGAGGCAGGTCAGTGGCAGCTAGCATCGTCCTTTGTCAGTGGCTGTCAGTCATCACGATAATGCCCAAAACATGTGCAAAATTTTAACTGAGGTCCAGAAGCATAAGTAGAGTGGGTTTAGCTTAGCGGGTTTTTATAGCTGTATATTTGCACTGTTTTTTAATTTTTCCCAAGAAAATGTGTTTCAGAGCTGTAATTTCCTGCATTCTGGTGAATTTTTAATGCATGTGAATCACAGTGTAACCTACGAACAGCAAATAGACTTTTAGGACAAATAGTTTCTTGAAAAAAAAGTATCTCTCCTCAAATTAGTTGTGGTGATGAAGATGTAGGAATCATATACTATAAATAATAGCTATATGAATTCTGAAATAATACTAAGAATTAACTGTAAATTATTTTTAATATGATCATATTGTATTATAGGTATGATACAATCAAAATACTACTGTTCATATTTTATCATAAATGCTTGCAAGTCCCCTACAGTGAGCTCTTATAATTAATGTAGCACATTGTTCTGTCATCATCATTGAGAATTTTGCATTGATAATGCATTGAAATTAACTGATCCAATGGAATAAAATCTGCTTGAGAGCAAACAATGTATTCTAATAGGCTATTGTGTACCAAAGATGTAGCTAAACAAACATCCATTCTTTCTTACCACCAACTCACTTTTAAGACATTGTGAACCATTCGTAAAATCAGTAGGATAGTCCCTTGTGAGCAAAGATGTTTCTGTTATGTACATGAATGTGTTAAAAAAGACAGTGGCCAGAGGTGAACGACCCTTTAAATAGTCCAGGAGAAGAGATGCTGGTGCAGGTGAGGGGAGAAAGCTCACCCAGAAAGTCCCAAAACACAATACTCCAAATAAATAATTAATAATAATGACACCAAATCTGTTGTCTGTGTTGCTGAGAAAAAACACTGAAAATTCTGTCCATGTGTAATGATAACCTTTCTAAATTCAGCCACTTACTATACAGTACATTTTTTTTTTCATTGTCTACTTGTTGATATATTTTAATAGTTACTTTAATGATTAGAGATCGGCACTGGACAAACATTTTCATACTGGCGCATCCCTAATATATATATATATATATATATATATTCATTCTTGTGATATATCACTTGTTCAGGTAGGAAGGAGGAAGTGGGAGCCGGATAAACAATCCACGTATAAACAAATTTTTATTCCTTGCTTTCACACAAACGGTTTGCTTTTCAGCAAAACACATACACAGCTTAACAAAAATGCACACACACATGAATATATATACATATATATACCCTCCTGAGACCCGAGCATGACTTCTGTGTGCATTTTCCATTTCCACTTTTGATTTGTAACTAGTAGCACCTAATAAACAAGCAAAGAAAAAAAAAAATCAAAATAGTTTTCCTAAAAATTGATGTCCAGATATGAGGACAGTGGGACTAAGTTGTGAAATTTTAAATAATACCAATTTAGCAAGTCAGTTTTTTTTTTTAAATTTATTTTTATTTTTTTATCAAATTGTTTATTATGTTTCCAGGAGAGTTGGTTATTCATGTTTTTGAGATGTTACATACATCACAGCCAGTTTTCTCTAAAGCTGCTTTGGAACAATGTGTATTGGGAAAAGCACAAATAAAAAAAATATATAAATACAAATTATTTGACTTGATTTGACTTTTATGTTAACATCATCAGCAGCCTGAAACTGAACTTTTGATAGGAAGTTTAGATTGAATGCACTTGGCTTCTTAGGAAAGCTATAGGATGCTCCCTTGCTCCCTATTTAGTGAATGACTTAATCTTCAGTTTGCTGTCTGCCTGCACTGGTCTCGGAACAGTTTAAAATATTTTCATCCTAAATCCATATAAATCCATTTATAGTAAAAATAGAAATTCTAATGAAAACCTTGTACTATTGTACACATTAATGTACATTGTGTTTAGCAGCGTGCCACTTTACGATAAATCGCTATAAAAATGACGTATTAGATGAAACTAGAGACTCTAGAGATCTTTTGACTCAAACAAGTTTCAATGTAAAAGCTTAATTCGGTTTCTTACTAGATGTAGTTTTGTTGGTGTTTCTCCCAAAGACAAACTCTGCTGTGATCGGCACCATGTTGTTTTGTCACATGATATGACTTTTGTTTAACCCTTTACTGACAGCACAGAATCTCTTGAACTGAGATCAGTTGGTTTAAATTAAATTAAAGTATGCGTTGCGTATAGCGAGGCCAAAATACAATGTCCACACATGTGTGCGTGGGGCCGCATGAAGATATATATGCAAAATGGTTTAAATGAAAAAAAAAAAAATCCCAGATTTTCCAATATGGTCTCAGACTTTTGGACCCCACTGTACATACAAACATACGCACACATCTGTAACCTTAAATGTGTGAATAAATAGAATATGAGTATTTTGAGAGATATTTAAATATGAAATTGAATGTTTTGATATTGGCAGTTTGATATCGAGGTTATGAAGGGGGTTGGGGGCGGCAGGCGCGACAGCCAAATAAAGATATAAAATGGAAAGGGAGAAATTAGGAGGCAATTAGGCATAATTCATTTTGCATTGTTTTGTGGGAAGCACGAGCTGCGAAATGAACAACTGCTCCCTCTGTTAAGCATCTACCCAAACCCTGTGTGCTCACAAAACTGATTTTCAGCTTTAGGGAGCTAGAAAACAACAGGCTGGTAAACACGATCTCTCTCTCCTTCCTGTCCAATTCTCCATCACTATCTCTGTTCTTCTTACTCTCTCTCCTTCTCTTTCCTTCCATTAATTTAACTTCTTTTACTCTTTCCAAACAGCACATTCTCTTTTCCCTTCAAGAATGCTGGCATTTCTCCTGATTTTGTTTTAAAACATAGCTTAAAACCAGATTATACATGTACTGTTAAAGGTACAAAGCTATAACTGGGGTGGTATCCTTGTTTTGAGTACATATTTGTACCCTTAAACAGACAAAAAAAAAAAAAAAAAAAACCCAAGTGGAACAAAAAATATAAATGTATCTTTAAAGATAATACATTTTAACTAGAGGTACAAAAAAGGTCCCCTTGAAGGTACCACCCCAATGACGGTCCTTGTACCTTTAACGGTACCTTTTATTCTAAGAATGTACCTACAAGCACAAAACCAGTTTATACCAGCCTAAGCTGATTAGATGGTTTATGATAATCTACCTGGTCTCCCAGCCAGTGTTTGAATGAAGGGGTGTGCTACACACAGTTTTGTGAGGCCTTTACAGAACTGGACTGACACTGTGGATCCTCGTTTTTTTTTTTTTTTTTTTTTTAATTATAAGACTTAGTTACAAATATTTGTTAATTTCTGATTGTTCATATAGTTAAATTACTATAATATACTATAATGGTCTTCCAGCTTGACCAGCTGAAAAGTGCTGAAAACCCCTCTAAAACCTACAAACGAGACCAGCCTGACCAGGCTGGGAGACAAGACCAGCAATCCAATTTAGGCTAGTTTAAGCTGTTTTTATTATTATTATTATTATTTATTTTTCTCTGCAGGGTATTGCCTGAAGTTAGAAAGGAAAGTACATTTATTTTTACTTGTTCCTTAAAAGCAAAACCATCTGATTTCCAACACAAGAATTTCAAAAGGAACAAACATTTCCAGTAGGGTCATTGATCACGTTATTCTCGAACACATTCATTCCCTCAATAATCCCATCAAGCATAGACTTTTACCCATCGCTGAATAGAGAGGTGATGTAATCAAGACTTACAGGGTGTTAAATATGAAGCTTGTTGCTGTGAATGCTGCGAGAAAATTGAGTTTGAGTTGGAAATAAGTATATCAAAAGAAGTGTCTTAAAGTGCAGAATCCTTACAGCCTCTCCTTCAGATATCTGCAACCCATTTGCAGGCTGGAAATTTCATCCCATTTTCGACAGAACTCACTTTGGTATAAAAAGCTGTAGTTGATGGAGTGAGGAAAAATAAAAGCAATCACTCTTTCATATTCCTCCATTTGTGTGTCGGCTATGCTTCCCAATCCATCCTAATGCAATAACACCTGAGTCGGAGAGGATGCAGTGTCCGTCTGCAGTCTGAGTGGAATATGACTCATGATACTATTCATCTTTGTTTATGATTCAGATTGTTTACTTGCTTATATCCCCCACCCTTTCCGGTGATTGATATCCAGGAGAGCATGATGGGAAGGCTCTGAGCAGAGTGTGGCATCATGTGGAACCATTCTGCATTTTTCCACTGCTGAAAAGGCAATTCTGGGCCTGAGAAATCGGCCCCTAAAACCTGCTGTTCTCGAACCAGGAAGCACTAACATTAGAGGCCGGTGGGCGAGATAATGTCCTCATCAAGTACGGTTTCAAAACAACAACCACAAAGTCTTGCAAGACTGATGTGAAACAAAAATAGATCACTGTTAAGATGATAAGCTGTCTACACTGAAAGTGTTATGTGCGTGATGCAACACATGCTGACCGTCTGAAATTAAAATAACTTTATTGTGTTGGCTTGTCAAAGGAATTTTGGAAAAAATAAATACATTCCTAAACCAAGATCAAAATGATCAATTCTAACTCCTCCTAGAGCTTTAGAGATACATCCAACAAACTAAGCACAGACCTTAAGACTCTTATGACTTCGGCCATGTCCTCATTAATACATTTTCTTTTGAAACTCTTTCATTTTTCTACATTTACACCTCTGATCCACACTGCATTTTCCTCCAATGAAAACGGAGCATTTTGAAAATGCTCTCTATTACCGCATGCTTTGGAAAACAATGACGTTAGGAGACTGAAAACTGAGTTTTCAAACAAAAATGGATGAGAGGATGTGGTGGTTTATTTGACTATCTATCTAGCGGTCTTGTCTGACAGTCTATCTAACCAGGGGGTCAGGAATTAGCTGGTTAGCAGGTCTCTATTAGCTCATGCTGGCAGATGCTGGAACTACACCCTGTGATTGCAAAAAACTTGTTTCTCCATTGACATTCATTCAAAATAGCCATGTTTTCTGAATACATTTTTTTTTCTTCTTAGAAACGTTTCAATTGAAATTATTTAATTACATTATAGTACATCTATTTGCAGTAACAGATTGATTTTGAAGAGCTCTTCAAAGCGTGAAACTTACTTATATTTTCATGAGCAAAGATGGCAGCTTCCATTTCGCACACTTCCAGGAAACCCTACGATAGCTGAGAACTAACATAGAGATGAATGGGGATGCTAACAGATAGCTCTGCATAACAATCAAACTATTTAACTAGTTTAAACTTTCAGACAAAACTTTAAGCCAACATAAAAGTTTGTTTACAAATATATAGTACTGTCCAAAAGTTTTAGGCACTTGTGAAAAACTTTCAAAGTGAGGATTTCTTAAAAAACATAAATAGTTTTCATTAATCAGTTAACATCATACAAAGTCCAGTAAACAGAAAAAGAGCTAAATCAATATTTGGTGTGAACACTTTTGCCTTCAAAACAGCACCAATTCTCCTAGGTACACCTGGACACAGTTTTTCTTGGTTGTTGGCAGATAGGATATTCCAAGCTTCTTAGAGAATTCGCCACAGTTCTTTTATTTATTTAGGCTGTCTCAGTTACTTCTGTCTCTTTGTGTAATCCCAGACTGACCCGATGTTCAGTGAGGGGCTCTGTGAGGGCCATGCCATCTGTTGCAGGGCTCCCTGTTCTTCTATTCTATTCTATTTGCAAAAGGAATGTTTGGGAGTATAAAATGTATATTTCCTATTGACACACTAAAGTAGCAGATATAAATAACCATCTTAAGACAAATGTTTTTGTGAGACATCTTATGTGCCTAAGACTTTTGCACAGTACTGTATGAATGAATTGCAGTGATTTTTATGTGTTATATCCAGTGGTGTGCAGTGCATAAGCCAGGTACCCCTTGTTGCACTGTTTTTTAAATTTATTTATCACACATTTGCACATATACAGTGAAATTCTTTTTTTTTCTTCCACATATCCCAGCTAAGCTGGGGTCAGAGTGCAGGGTCAGCCATGATACAGCACCCCTGGAGCAGATAGGGTCAAGGGCCTTGCTCAAGGGCCCAACAGTGGCATCTTGGCAGTGCTGGGGCTTGAACCCCCAACCTTCTGGTCAGTAACCTAAAGCCTTAACCACTAAGCCACCACTGCCCACTGTTTGCTGTCAGACTTGGGTAGAGACACAAATGCAGCCGGAGGAAGGCAAACTTTTCACGTTCAATGCCTAACCCCTTCTCCTTGGAGCCCCTAAGGTGAAAATAATGCATTTGATTTGCTGTCACTCTGCTAATACAAATGATCACAGAACCCTTCAAAATCTCATGTGAATGGGGACACAGTAACGTAGAGCTACAGTGCGATAATGAGTAGTTTTGACTGGCTGCCTTGGATCGCTTACACTCGATGCAACTTTTTTTATTTTATTTTAGTTTGTTTTTGAAGTTGTATATTACTGTATTTTAATGTATTTATTTATTAAATACATATACACTGGCGGCCAAAAATTAGGAATAATGTACAGATTTTGCTGTTTCGGAAGGAAATTGGTACTTTAATTCACCAAAGTGGCATTCAACTGGTCACAAAGTATAGTCAGGACATTACTGATGTAAAAAACAGCACCATCACTATTTGAAAAAAGTCATTTTTGATCAAATCTAGACAGGCCCCATTTCCATCAGTCATCACTCCAACACCTTATCCTTGAGTAATCATGTATTTAGGTCAACATGGCATGTCTTAAGGTCAATATTAGGTCAAAAATCCTATTTCTCTAGAAACTCATCAGTCAATCATTGTTTTGAGGAATGAAGGCTATACAATGCTTGAAATTGCCAAAAAAACTGAAGATTTCATACAAAGGTGTACACTACAGTCTTCAAAGACAAAGGACAACTGGCTCTAACAAGGACAGAAAGAGATGTGGAAGGCCAGATGTACAAATAAACAAGAGGATAAGTACATCAGAGACTCTAGTTTGAGAAACAGATGCCTCACATGTCCTCAGCTGACAGCTTCATTGAATTCTACCCGCTCAACACCAGTTTCATGTACAACAGTAAAGAGAAGACTCAGGGGTGCAGGCCTTATGGAAAAAATTGCAAAGAAAAAGCCACTTTTGAAACAGAAAAACAAAAAGAAAAGGTTAGAGTTGGTAAAGAAACACAGACATTGGACAACAGATAATTGGAAAAGAGTGTTATGGATCTTAACCCCATTGAGCTTTTGTGGGATCAGCTAGACTGTAAGGTGCGTGAAGTTCCTGACAAAACAGCCACATCTATGGCAAGTGCTACAGGAAGTGGGGTGAAATGTCACCTGAGTATCTGGACAAACTGACAGCTAGAATGCAAAGGATCTGCAAAGCTGTCGTTGCTGCACGTTGAGGATTTTTTGATGATTGAAGTAGTTTAAGAAGTTCTGAACATTTTTTTCAAATTGTAATAGTCATTTTTTACATTATTAACGTCCTGACTATATATTGTGATCAGCTGAGTGCCACTTTGGTGAATAAAAGTACCAATTTCTTTCCATAAGAGCAAAATCTGTACATTATTCCAAACTTTTGGCCGCCAGTGGTGGAAAGAACATTTCATAATTTAAATATTTTTTTCTGTCTCCATTTATGTCCCCCCTTCTCTAAAGGGTTTGAAGGGTCTGACTGCACAGCACTGGTTAAATCATGTGACATCAAAAGCAGCTTAAATTGCAGAAGGAAGCTGAATAAAAATAAAATATATTCTAAAAACTCACATGACCCATAAACAAAGGCTGTGACAGGACATGTTTATTTGTGGGCAGATTATGTGATAGCGTAGTCAGTTACATCATTGTTTGGTTCTCAAGTCAAGTAGAAACTTGGGCCAGTTCTTATAAAGAGGTTTGCTGATCACCCAGCCGAGTGCCAGCACAATTTTGGTGGAAAAGTGGTAAGAGAGGAGGCAGGTCAACAGTCTGGACAAATGCATGGATGCTCTCACAGTGAAGGTGTCCCGCTGTCCTGCTGACAATGGTGCCAGAGAAAATAGGGAGCTAGTAAGCGAGAGAGGTCATGCTTTCTTTTTTTGCTTCCTCTGTCTATCTTTAAATCTTGCTCTGCTCAGTGGAGTGGAGTGGGTGTTGATTGGCATCAGTGGTGCCCCTGCCTGTACACAGAGTATGCACACTGCATACCCTAACATTACCATATTTCAATATGAATTCTCTGTTACGTCATTTATAAATGAAAGGTAATGTGTGTATTTTTATGTTAAAATACATTGGGAAAAATAACCACACTAAAATAGCAAAATTATATTACACACTAAATAAAACACATTAGAAAAAGAAAAAAAAAAAAAATACAAACTGAATAAAAGGCGGTCAGACGTTTCAAACAATAGCGAAACTCGAATTATTTTTGAACGAATGTGAATGGCGGGACGCTCAATGTATTAGGTTGTTAATCTGGAGCTGACAAGGAGAATGTGATTGTAATAACGTTTCATGACAACCTCTCATTTAACAATAGCTGGGTTTCCATCGAAACGTTTCGCATTTTTAAAAAATGCGACTAAAGAAAATATGAATCCTTGTGCGTTTCCATCCAATATCTTGATCTATCCTTCGCGTTATTTTGATGGAGCCCGCCCTGTCATGATGGAGGAATGACTTCCTTCGTGGAAAGCTGTATCTTGTTTTATCAAATGCTGCCAGGAGACGCCGTAGAATAAGTGTAATATCTGATATAATGAGGGCTGAAATGGGCTGCGATGCCCAGACGCCACCAGCATGTGCATACCTTGGAGCGCCCGTGTTCAAAACTGTCCTGGCGGATTGTGAAGACCCACTTTGGGTTAAACAAAATTCCGAATGTCAAGGGCTTTGTTCAAAGAATTGTGTGCCCAGGTCAGACCTGTCGTTGGGTCAGTCACATCAAGCTATCGCACACTCATAACACGCGCACAACTGGTCAAAACACGTTCTCATTTTGCGAATAAACCGTTTCCAACACAATAATGCGCATCTTAACTAATGAGAAACTCTTGAAAATCCACCTCTTCCTGGCGCATTAAATTTAAAGCAAATTTTGAGGATTCAGGAGTTCTTAAACCCAACTAGTGTTTAAAAAAATAATAAAAGCATGCAGAGTACAATTTCTGAAATTTTTTTTTGCACACATAAATCCTGCAAGATGGAGACACGCCTCACAAGCTTGACACTTATGAACATTCACAAATACTATTGTTTTGTTAGTAATGTATATTGTGATGACAAGACAATTGACAGATCTTGCGCACACAAATTATTGTGCAAATTAACTGTCAATTTAAGAGGTTTAAATGCAAGTTTATCACACACACACACACACATATATATATATATATATATATATATATATATATATATATATATATATATATATATATTATAAATTATATATATATATATATATATGTGTGTGATAAACTTGCATTTAAATTTATTATAAATTTAATATATATATATATATATATATATATATATATATATATATATATATATATATATATATATATATATTAAATTTAAGACTAAATTAGAATATTTAAATTAAACTTAAATTAAAACGTTTGAATAATGTTGGCGAAACTTCAGGACTCCACTAATACATTTAATAAGAGCTGGAGTCGTTTTCTGGATTATTTGGAAAACAAATAGAGAAATGATTTGTCACGCTGTAAATTTGGTTGTTTAATTTGTTTTACTTTATTTAATCTTATTATTTATTTGTGTGTTTGTGTGTGTGTGTGTGTGTACTATATATATATATATATATATATATATATATATATATATATATATATATATATATATATATATATAAAAGTTGTGTATCTTATGTTTTGAGTTTTGTGGTTATTCAAATTTCTAATAAAAACGTAAAAAAAAAAAAAAAAAAAAAAAAAAAAAAGCATATTGCAAACAAATAACTGCTGGGGTTCATATACGAGTAATGACTAAAAAAAAAAAATGTGTCTTTTGCGTACCATGGATCGCCCCTGATTGGCATTATGCTGTCCGATCACAGTGAAAAAGAAAGGTCTTTAAATGTCTGTGTGTTGTCTTTGGAACTGTTTTCTTGCTGTCTTGAGGGCAACTGTATCCATCATAGCAGGCAAACGCTCTACATGGCCAAAAGCATGTGAACACAAAAACAACACCTGTATATGCGTTTTAAAAATTTAAAGGTATAGTTCACCCAAAAATGAAAAGTCTCTCCTTTACTCACGCTTATGCCATCCCAGATGTGTATAATTGTCTTTTTTCTGCTGAACACAAACAAAGATTTTTAGAAGAATATTTCAGCTCTGTAGGTCCATACAATGCAAGTGAATGGTGGCCAGAACTTTGATGGTCCCAAAAGCAAATAAAGGCAGCATAAAATAATCCATAAGACTCCAGTGGTTTAATACATGTCTTCTGAAATGATATGATAAGTGTGGGTGAGAAACATTTCAATATTTAAGTCCTTTTTTACTATAAATTTTCCTCCCTGCCCAGTAGGTGGTGATATGCACAAATAATGTGAATCACCAAAAACAAAAGAAAAAGAATGTGAAAGTAGATATTTATAGTAAAAAAGGACTTAACTATTTATCTTTTTTTCACCCACACCTATCATATCACTTCTAAATACATAGATTTAACCACTAGAGTCATATGGATTACTTTTATGCTGCCTTTATGTGATTTTTGGAACTTCAAAGTTCTGGCCACCATTTACTTGCATTGTATGGACCTACAGAGCTGAAATATTCTTCTAAAAATCTTAATTTGAGTTCAGCAGAAGAAAGTCATACACATCTGGGATAACATGAGGGTGAGTAACTGATGAGAGAACTTTTTTGGTTGAACTGTCCCTTAAACTTCAAAACCATGATCATTAATAGGGAGTTGGTCCTCCCTTTGCTGCTACAACAGATTTTACTCTTTTGGAAAGTCTTTCTACTAGATGTTGGAACATTTCTGCGGGGTTGTCTACATACTGGCCATGTAGACTGGTATTACGTGAAGAGACAGAAGCAATTGAAACAGCTTAATACATAGAACTGTGGCAAGTTCTCTTAGATTCTTGGAACATCCTATCTGCCAACAACCTTAAAAATTGTGCACAAGTGTACCTAGCAGAATCGTTGCTGTTTTTAAGGCATAGGGTGGTCACACCAAATATTGTTCTTGTTTTTTGTTTATGTTTACTGCACTTTGTATGAAGTTAATTGATATATGAAAACTTTTCATGGCATTATTTTTGAAAACATCCTCACTATACTTCTTAGTGATACCGACATTGCCATTCTTCACAACTCCCTGAAACTTTTGCACAGAACTATAGATCAGGAGTTTTCAAACAGGGGTCCATAAGGGAGAGTTAGGGGGTCCGCAAATGTTTTATTTTTTTTACTGAATTCGACATTATTACTGTTTCATTCTGAAATCATCAGAATCATCCATCAATCCATCCATCTTCTATAGCCGCTTGTTTTATGCAGGGTCGTGGGTAGTGCTGGAGCCTATCCCAGCTGTCTCGGGCCGAAGGCAGGGAAACACCTTGGACAGGTGGCCAGTCCATCACAGGGTAACACACACAGACATACACATTCATACTCACACTCACACCTACGGGCAATTTAGGGTATCAAATTAACTTCAGATTAATCATGATTATTTTATTCTATTGACAGATTGACAGCTAAGGTTTTTAACAGAAAGAAATGAAAACAAACTGGCATTTAGTATCAAAGATACTCTTCCTCTTTGGAGTGTACATACTTTCAAGAATAGTTTGTATTTGTGTTGAATAAGGATTCTTTGTCACTGTTGTCTTTAGCTTGTTCACTGAGGGTTGTAAGGGTTGTAATAAATGTAATATATTACTCTAATAGTGGATAAAAATAACAAAACAATATTTTAATAATTTCTTTTAGACTTAGAACAATGACAATATAAAAACCAATTATTTAAATTTACAAACAAAATGTTGACGTTATAATATTATGCTTATTTTTCTCACATAATATGAATGTGTCTTTATACATAAAAATATATAGCTATTTTTATATTTTAGGAAGGGGTCCCTCACAAGGGGATCATAATGTTTGCGGTCCTTTGCATCAAAAAGTTTGAAACCCCCTGCTGTAGATGACCTTAAAACTAACAGACATGGGCTAAAAGTGACAAAACTTTAATTTTGATTTCATTGCGCCTTTAACTGAAGCCAGTGAAAACACTACAATACAAGTACAGTATAATATACAGTCAGCTGGTAATTATCACAGAATAAACCCTGACAGGGTGATCAGGACCCAGCCTGACTCTGAGGGGTCTCATATCATGATGGGGTTTATGTTGATTGTACTGTACAATATCTGGCTTGCTATGCAGGTATCTACCAAATAAGTGAATTGCCAAACAGGAAATATTGATTTTAGTTGAAATGATTATGTATGAATATTATGTGAGAAAGGAGAACAAAGTGCTACAAGAGATTGAAAGCAGCATACAGTAGTGTCGGAGATTGGGACAATGGTCAAATATACAGTTTAGCAGTCATTATACTCAAATATTTGATGGCAGAATGCCACGATCGATCAATTAGAAGCAGAAGTACTTCAGAGAGCTGTGTAATAAAGTTATAAAGTGTTGAATCTGGTCATATAAAATGCTTATAACTATCTCTCTACTTTGGGTCTACTTTGTGTCCCATTAAAAGGACAATGTTTACAGTGTAAAGGAAATATTCGATTTTTATAAAATAATTGGACGAACAGCAGTAAAACAGTGCAGGGTTGTGTTTGGTTGGTAGCAGCTTTACAGTCTATCTCTGGGGATTGGCTGTGTTTTGAGCACTGTTGCCGCAGCCACCCCTATTTGACCACCTATGTCAAGTATAGCGCTGGATGAGCAGGCGAGAATGTGTGTAAGGATGTGAGAGGGAGGCTGGATGCAGTCAACTTGCCATTTGATGGACACCTCCATCCAACAATGTTCAAAGGGAATGCATTAGCCTGGCCCTGCTCAGTTAGGGGGCATTGCTACATCAAAATAGATTACAGCTCTCTGAATCATATGCCAAAAGTAAAACGCACTGTGGAAAACATTGTCCGTGCGGTGGGGTGTGTTTACAGAAGTGACTAGATGCATTTTGCGCAAATGACACGGTATTAAAAAGAAACTGTAGGCTACCATGTTTAATTCACGCTGTCTTTATCTACGGACTCTGCCACATCAGACTGACCTCAATATGTCCCAAGTCTTTTGATAAAAATATTCCTTTTCCAACATGCTGGTTATTCCATGGAGAAATGCTATTTTTAGCAATGGTTTAAAATATACTTTCTCTCTGACATCTTTGTTATCATGAAACATCGGTAGGTTTATGTGCAATGTTTGTGTGAATGTTAGCAATGTGCGTGAAGATGCATTTGATTGTCGAGCACACTTGGTGGTTGGTTTTTAAGTACAAAGTGTAAGCTTGTCTTCTCAGATGATAAATCAAGAGACTTCAGCACAAAAGTCTTCTCCTTTTTTGGGGCTTCTGAAACTCTTTCATTGCCTATCTGTGAATTTGTCATGCAGATAACATTAATCAGATCCCACAGCAGCATTTTCCTTCTTCCCAACAAATACAAACATAATATTCAGTGTAATGGACTTATTGAACAGTTCTGGTTCAAACCCTTACATGAAAATATAAGTAACACTTCAGCGTGTGGTATTTCAGTGCAAAATCTGCATCTTTTTCACTAACCATTCACAATCCAGCTTAACCAGGCATTACAGTATATGCACTGGTATAGCACAGTGCCATGTATATTTAAATTAAAGGGATAGTTCAAACATTTAAATTCTCTCATCATTTTACTCACCTTCATGCCATCACAAATGTGTGACTTTCTTCTGCTGAATGCAAACAAAGATTTTTAGAAGAATATCTCAGCTCTGTAGGTCCATTCAATGCAAGTGAATGGTGACCAAAACTTTGAAGCTCCAAAAAGCACATAAAAGCAGCATAAAAGTATCTATAAGACTCCAGTGGTTAAATCCAAGTCTTCAGAAGCGATATGATAGGTGTGGGTGAAAAACAGATAAATATTTAAGTCCTTTTTTACTATAAACTATCCTTCTTGCCCAGTAGGTGGCAATTGTTTTTTTTTTTTTTTTTTTTTTTGGGAGATTCAAAAATTTTTGGAATCTCCAAAAACAATAGAAGAATGTGAAAGTGAAAGTGTTATGAATGCATTAATTTTGGCATGCAAATGACAGAATTTTATTAAAAAGACATGTTTATGTTCCTTTTCTATTGATCATGGCAGCAGTTATTCATCAAATTATGATCAAATGATGGAGAAGATTGTTATACTGGGCATATACCCTAGTGCAACTTTATTAGTGGGTGCTTCAGTATACTAAAGTGTATTGCTGGCAGGCTATAAATTGGAATACTTAAAGTCTGCTAAATTGGAACAACTAATTTTGTACTTAATGCACTTTGGTTTGCCGAAAGCAGTGCTGTGGTGCAACTAAAGATGTGTTAAGTATATTTGTTTGTGCTAAAATGGAACTATCTCAAGTATACTTTAGCACACATTAAATATCTACCCTTGTATTTAATTTTTCGAAATACACAGAATTTACTCAGTGTATACTTATAATGTATATTGGTGTCATTACATTTGCAACTCCATTACACTGTAAGAGTGCTGGACATTCATTAATGTTATGCTGATAATATATGCTGGCCCACACTACAACTGAATTTTGGCTGGCATTAATATATGTACTTCTGGCACTTGCATTAAAAGTATTACAGCATGGGTATAACTAGGAAGAGAGTTGGGAGACCAAGCATAGTGAGTCTTTAGCCACTGTTAATCAACAATGAAGACATTCAAGAATTGCTTTTCATTGATTACCACAGGATCACTCCTATCTCAAAGCAACACTAATCTCACCAAGGGTAACAAAAAAAATAACTCTTTTACATAACATAAAACAACATATTTAACATTCGAAGGCCCCTGACTTACCTCTTCAACACTTACCTCTTCAAGTCACACAATATCGAATGCAATATGCTGCTTTAAAAATGGAATAAAACACAGGGCATACTGTACTTGTGTAACGTTGTTGAATGTAGACACAAACAAAAAAAGACTGTCTGATTGAGACTTTAATAGATGCATAAAAAGGAGGAACCCATACACAAGATCCCACAGTTGAGCCAGTTCAGTGTTCCAGTGGTATCATAATCGATGGCTTAACAGACATTTCATTTTGTTTAAAAAAATAAAATAAAATAAATGTTTGAGCAGCATTTTGTGTGAACTGAAAATAATGCACATGGCCAGTCTCTCTCCATCACTAAAGTATGCCAGATCGTAGTCTGCTGCATCCTTCACAACCTCAATCTCAGTACATTCAGCACTAATTTTGGGGGGTGTTTGCACTGTTACCTGATCTGCATAATTCCTTTACCGAATCCGAATCGGATGCTCAAACAATGCCAGCAGCACATGCAAATAAGCAATGTAATTCATGGTGTAATTCATTGTCAGTGAGTTCCCAAAATGTCATTTTTAAAAAAATGTTTTATTATTTAATGTATCAGATTCTGTAGATTTAGCCATATCTTGTTCTTTATAAAGTGTCATTCTGTTAGAGATGTAATGGCAAGGGCGCATTGATAAAATGTGTTGTCTTCCAGCTGCACCTTTGCACCTGTTTTGCATTTTAATGAAAGACATCAGGCTCTCCTCAACATTGTCCTATCTCTCAACGATACTTCATATAACAGAGAATAATTTTCCAATATCTATGCATGAATACCCAACCTTTTTGCTCCCTTTATTTCTTACATTCAATACTTTATGGCCTCTTTTGAACTATAAATGTTATGCGCCATAATGTTTAGCCAGATGTGTGGTTTACGTAGTGTCATTCTTGCTAATGCTATTCAGTGCCCATCAATACACCCACATGCAATGTGCATGTGTCCAGACTGCAAATTCTCCAGAAAGTTCAACACAGCTCAACCCCCCCATGCATGTTCATATAAGAGATGTTTTGGCTAATTTGATTGTCATTTAATTGATCCATGTTTAAAAGTCCATTAACTTAACACTTTATTAGGAACGTATGTACACCTGCTTATTCATACGATTATCTAATCAGCAGCAGTGCAATGCATGAAATCATGCAAATATGGATCTGGAGCTTCAGTTCAGACAGGCTGGTTTGAGTATTTCTGTAACTGCTGATCTCCTGGGATTTTCTCTAGAGTTTACTCAGAATGGTGCCAAAAACAAAAACCATCCAGTGAGAGGCAGTTCTGTGGAAGGAAACACCTTGTTGATGAGAGAGGTTAACAGAGAATGGCCAGACTGGTTCGAGCTGACAGAAAGACTACAGTAACTCAGATAGCCACCCTGTACAATTGTAGCGAGCAGAATAGCATCTCAGAATGCACAACATGTCGAACCTCGAGGCAGATGGGCTACAATAGTAGAAGACCATATCGGGCACTTTATTAGGACCAGTGTTCCTAATAAAGTGCTCAGTGAGTATGTTTAATTGAATATTGATGGAGTAACACATTTGGTGTAAAAAGACATGTTAAAGAACTTTAGGACACAAATTTAGCAAAGGGTTTACTGTTTATTTCAAGTATTATTACAGTATTATTACTACTATTTTTGCCTTTTTATATATCTCATGTACTGTACTTTATTACAACTTCTGTATTATTCTGTACATTTAGAGCAATTGTTTTCTTTAGTTTATGCCTATTTGTATGCCTAATTAATTAGCATTTTAACTAGGCCACGACATATGAAACCACTTTGCACATGCATCGAACAAATCCTTTACTCCCACTTAAAAAAACAAAACAATTTGTTGCAGTACTACAGTGTTTATGAAAGTGCTATAGTGGTTTTGTTGCAAAAACTTAGATCAGATACACTACCGGTCAAAAGTTTTGAAACACTTATTCATTCTATATTATAATTTCTTTTCTTTTTTTCACATTTTAGAATAATAGTAAAGTCATCAAAACTATGGAATAACATAAATGGAACTATGGGAATTATGTTGTGACTAAACAAAATCCAAAATAAATCAAAACTTTGTTATATTTTAGCATCTTCAAAGTAGTCACACTTTGCCTAGAATTTGCAGACATGTACTCTTGACATTTTCTCAACCAACTTCTTGAGGTATCACCCTGGGATGCTTTTTAAACAGTATTGAAGGAGTTCCCATCTATGTTGGGCACTTATTGGCTGCTTTTCTTTATTATTTGGTCCAAGTCATCAATTTCAAAAACTTTTTTTTAATTAAATTTTAGTTTTATAATGTAATAAATTAATATGGTGGCACAATTATATTTTTGTCTACAAAACTAATTTCAAACATTTAAGCATACACCTTCAGATCAAAAGATTTTTAAGATCATGAGAAACATTTCAGCCAAGTGTTTCAAAACGTTTGACCGGTAGTGTATATAGCTGGCTATATTCACAACAACAGTTTGTGATGTTTCACTACTCTGTGATAGAAGAAGCCTTTATTCTGTCACACATTATACATTTTTGCATATATACAGTGAAATTCTTTTTTTCCACATACAGTGCATCCGGAAAGTATTCACAGCGCTTCACTTTTTCCACATTTTGTTATGTTACAGCCTTATTCCAAAATGGATTAATTCATTATTTTCCTCAAAATTCTACAAACAATACCCCATAATGACAACGTGAAAGAAGTTTGTTTTAAATCTTTGCTAAATTTATTAGAAAAAAAATAAAAAATAAAAAATAAAAAAAAATCACATGTACATAAGTATTCACAGCCTTTGCTTGGTACTTTGTTGAAGCACCTTTGGCACCAATTACAGCCTCAAGTATGATGCTACAAGCTTGGCACACCTATTTTTGGGCAGTTTCTTCCATTCTTCTTTGCAGGACCTCTCAAGCTCCATCAGGTTGCATGGGGAGCGTCGGTGCACAGCCATTTTCAGATCTCTCCAGAGATGTTCAATCGGGTTCAAGTCTGGGCTCTGGCTGGGCCACTTTTACTGAGGAGTGGCTTCCGTCTGGCCACTCTACCATACAGGCCCAATTGGTGGAGTGCTGCAGAGATGGTTGTTCTTCTGGAAGGTTCTCCTCTCTCCACAGAGAAATGCTGGAGCTCTGTCAGAGTGACCATCGGGTTCTTGGTCACCTCCCTGACTAAGGCCCTTCTCCCCCGGTCACTCAGTTTGGCCAGGCGGCCAGCTCTAGGAAGAGTCCTGGTGGTTCCAAACTTCTTCCATTTACGGATGATGGAGGCCACTGTGCTCATTAGGACATTCAATGCAGAAATGTTTCTGTACCCTTCTCCAGATCTGTGCCTCGATACAATCCTGTCTCGGAGGTCTACAGACAATTCCTTGGACTTCATGGCTTGGTTTGTGCTCTGACATGCACTGTTAACTGTGGGACCTTATATAGACAGGTGTGTGCCTTTCCAAATCATGTCCAATCAACTGAATTTACCACAGGTGGACTCCAATCAAGTTGTAGAAACATCTCAAGGATGATCAGTGGAAACAGGATGCACCTGAGCTCAATTTTGAGTGTCATGGCAAAGGCTGTGAATACTTATGTACATGTGATTTTCTTTTATCTTTTTTCTTTTTAATAAATTTGCAAAGATTTCAAACAAGCTTCTTTCACGTTGTCATTATGGGGTATTGTTTGTAGAATTTTGAGGAAAATAATGAATTTAATCCATTTTGGAATAAGGCTGTAACATAACAAAATGTGGAAAAAGTGAAGCGCTATGAATACTTTATGGATGCACTGTATCCCAGCTAAGCCAAGGTCAGCCATGATATGCTGCCCCTGGAGCAAATAGGGTCAAGGGCCTTGCTCAAGGGCCTAACAGTGGCAGTGCTGGGGCTTGAACCCCCAACCTTCTGGTCAGTAACCCAGAGCCTTAACCGCTTTTCTGTTTTGCCTCTCAATTCATTACTTCAAACTTTTCTAGAAGTCATGACCCTGTGCAGGAAGAAAATACAAACGACACTCTTATAGATGACAGACATTTATTACTTACATATTGCAGATTGGCTAAAATCAACACTAGGCCACAAAACAGGATTTTTCAACCTACATATTTTGAGGGCACATCAAATATAGTTAATGAACAAATTCCAATTTGGAGTGCATTTCGGGTTTGTTCACAATGAGACCGTTTGATCCTGGCTCCCTACCTCTCTGTGCAGAACACGATTTGTCTGTATGACTCATTTGCATATTAGATGCAGCTACATATTCAAAGAGAAAGACATCTCCACCTGACAAGCTTTCCGGCATGCTTCAGGGTGTGATTGTAATAATTCCAGAGTTTTGACAGGTACAGTATTCGCCATGTCGCATACATATACCTCGCAGCACCTCTCGTATATTCTAATTGTAAGAAAGACATTTGCTAAATGTGTGCACATACATATGTAGCAATGATGGTGAGGTGATAATGCAGAGGCAGCTAACAGATGGTTTGATTGTGAAGACATACTGTACAGTGGGGTTCAAAAGTCCACGTTAAAAATCTGGGATTAAAAATCAAGTTTTAACCTGGAAATAAACAGTGTTTTTGGTATTTTGAAAGATTTAAAACAAAGAAATGTCATGATGTAAAAAGATAAACTTTTTATGATTTCACTATTTCTAGGTTACTAATGAAAAGTAACACATTTTTAACATTGACCATGTTAAAGATCCCCCAAAATATTATTTTTTTTTCATAATTTACTCTGCCATTCAATGTGTAATTTTTCTATTAAACTTTTCACTTACATAAATTGTTACTATTATAATTTGCAATTAAAACATTTTGGACCCCACTTTTATAGACGATGTACTGTCACTGGAGGAGTTCAATGTCAGAAAAAGGGAAAATACCAGGAGGTTAAAGTATCGGTCTTCTAGGGTTTCTTCGGTTAATGGGAGGGAGGTGGGCTGGTGTGGGGCCTGACAACTACGCCACACTTCATCTCCTAACATGCAAAGGAAATTTTTGAGGCAGTGACTTTTGCCCTCACCTGAGTGAGGATGTGAGTTCTAGTTAAGCACGCTTGGTTGAGTGGCAGTGCTGGGGAAATGTAACGTGAAGGGATGAATCCACTTAGTTGTCAGCTTTGATGTTTGGGTGTTTTCGTACAAATGGATTATAGAGGAAGAGGTAAGGCCCAACGTAATTTACTCAATATTAACTCTATTACACCGTGTCCTAATCAGACGCAACGCTGCGACATGCGATTAACATGGAAAAAGGTATCTTTTCCATGTTAATCAGAGTTTTCGTCCTAACATAGGACGAGTGACAGGGCTTTCTATTTTTTTAATGGTTTCTATTTTCTGTGATATCGCGCCGGGCAGCCCATTCAACAAATGGTCTAAATCAGTGGTTCCCAACCCTGTTCCTGGAGGCTACCCAACACTGCAATTTTGTATATCTCCCTTTTTTGACACACCCAGTTCAGGTCTTGGAGACTCCACTAACGAGCTGATGAGTTGAATCAGGTGTGTTTGATTAGGGAGATATCCAAAATGTGTAGTGCTGGGGGGGCCTCCAGGAACAGGGTTGGGAACCACTGGTCTAAACCTTTCTCATAACAGTATAATAAAGCCAGAGTCTCACTAGCTGGTGCAAAACAACTTTATTTTCGCCGAGGATGTCGCACACCTACCAAATGTTTTGTTTGTGGTCTCGCTCTCTTCAGCCAGCGCTGTCACACACACGCATACCGGTTCAGAATGGCATTGGGGAGACATACAGGCTTATTCTGACTTTCTCTCCGCTTCCCTGTCATGTGGAGATTGGCGAAATAACATCAGGAGTACAGCGTGAACATAAACAATCGTAACAGACTAAATAAGGATGCGATTCATAACGTAACTTTGCCCTGTGTATGTGTGTGATTGTGTATTTATCCCCTCAGGGTTTGCCGTAGAAATTGTTACGGAGCTTATGTGAGAAAATGAGTTGCCTTCAATAAACAGACTGTTCCATCTGTAATTGCTCTGTGTGAAGGCGGTCGATAAAGAGGACACGGGAGGCAGGTTGCTCCACTCACAGGTAAGGATTTTAATGACCACACTTCAGCGCTCACAGCTTCACACACTAATCTCTTCAGCTTCACAATAATAAATTCTTAGCTTCACAATAATAATCTCTTCAGCTTCACAATAATAACTTTCTGGATCCAGGCTCTCTCTCGTCTGCTGGTTGCTTTTATGCTGCTCTCCCCATGCTTACTGGAATTAGAAACAGGTGTTAGGCATAATTTAGCTCAGGTGTATGTGCCCTTACCACTTTCTCTCTCTCCAGACGGGCGCTTGACCACGCCCCCGCTGCCAAATACCCCTGCCGCCTGACTCAGGCCGGGGACCCATCCGGCCTGCCTACCACTCCCCCCCATTTCTGGAAAGGAAGTCAGTGACAGCCATCTGCGCCCCCGGTCTGTGGATCACCTTGAATTTAAAAGGCTGGAGAGCTAGATACCACCGGGTGATCCGCACGTTGGAATCCGTCATGCGGTGGAGCCATTGGAGTGGGGCGTGATCCAAGCAGAGGGTGAAGGCCTGACCCAGCAGGTAGTACCGGAGAATGAGGACCGCCCACTTGATGGCCAGACACTCCTTCTCAACGGTGCTGTAATTTGTCTCCATTAAGGAGAGCTTACGGCTGATGTACAGCACCGGCTGCTCCTCCAACCCCACCACCTGCGAGAGTACGGCCCCCAGACCTCTGTCTGAAGTGTCCGTCTGCAATACAAAAGGGAGAGAGAAGTTGGGTGCATGCAAAAGCGGCCACCTGCAAAGTGCAGCTTTAACCTGCGAGAACTCCTGTTGGCACTGCTCCGTCCACTGGACCGGGTCTGGAGCCCCCTTTTTAGTGAGATCAGTCAGCGGGCTGGTGACGTACGAATAATTAGGCACAAACTTCCTGTAATAGCCAGCCAGCCCCAGGCACTGTCTCACCCCCTTTTTGGTCTTGGGACTCGGGCAGGTCGCAATCGCCGCAGTTTTGTCAATTTGGGGACGCATCTGCCCGTGGCCCAGGTGGAACCCCAGATACACCCGCCCAATCGCGCACTTCTTGGGGTTTGCTGTGAGACCTGCCCGTCGCAGCGATCTCAGAACCGCCCTCAGATGCTGCACGTGCCGTTGCCAATCGTTGCTATAAATGATGATGTCATCTAGATAGGCAGCAGCATAAGCCGAAAGCGGTCTGAGGATTCGGTCCATGAGATGCTGAAAAGTAGCTGGGGCCCCAAACAAACCGAATGGAAGCGTCACAAATTGATGCAATCCAAACGGCGTGGAGAAGGCTGTTTTTTCGCAGGAAATTGGTGTCAAGGGGATCTGCCAATAACCCTTTGTCAAATCCAATGTCGAATAAAATTGAGCAGTACCTAACTGATCGAGCAACTCATCAACGCGGGGCATTGGGTACACATATCAAATTTAGACACCACGTTGACTTTTCTATAATCCACACAGAACCATACAGACCCATCGCTCTTGGGAACTAGAACAACCGGGCTGGACCAATCACTGTGGGATTCCTCTATTACCCCCATATCGAGCATTGCATCCAATTCCTCCCGAACAATTTCCTTTTTGTGTTTGGGCAAGCGATAGGGACGGCTACGTACCACCACTCCCGGTTTGGTCTTGATGTGATGCTGGATGAGGTTCGTATGATCTGGTAGAGGGGAGAACACGTCTTCAAATTCTTGTTGCAACTTGGCAACCCCTGCGAGCTGGTACAGTGAGAGGTGGTCTCCGCAAGTGACCGGAGTGTTCTGATTAGGTTTTTTATTCACCTCCGGCCCGAGCTCCGCCCTCTCCGGAACTACCGTAGCCAACGTCACAGGGACCGCCACCCTGCACAACTTCAGGAGGTTGAGGTGATATATTTGACGTGCGCCCCCTCTATCGGTTCGCTTTACCTCATAATCGAGATCCCCCACTCGTTGTGTGACCTCAAAGGGTCCTTGCCACTTGGTGAGCAATTTGGAGTTCGATGTGAGGAGTAATACGAGTACCTTATCGAGCAAATTCATGCAGCCGAGCTCCCGTTATACAGTCGACTCTGTCGTTCTTGAACTTGGAGCAAATTCTCCTGTTTTAGTTGCCCCAAGGTGTGGAGTTTTGCTCTAAGATCAAGAACGTACTGGATTTCATTTTTGCTATCTGAAGGTCCCTCCTCCCAAGCTTCGTGGATGACGTCAAGCAATCCACGCGGGCGCTGCCCATACAGCACCTCGAATGGGGAAAACCCTGTGGAGGCTTGCGGGACCTCTCGTACTGCAAATAACAGGGGGTCGAGCCATTTATCCCAATTTCTGGCATCCCCGTGCACGAACTTATGAATCATGTTCTTAAGGGTTTCATTAAATCGCTTGACCAGGCAATCTGTTTGTGGATGGTAAATGCTGGTGCTGATTGACTTAATGCCCAATAATTCATACAGCTCGCATAGTGTCCGTGACATAAAAGTTGTGCCCTGATCGGTAAGGATTTCTTTCGGAATCCCCACCCGGGAGATTATTTTGAAGAGTGCCTCCGCAACACTGCGTGCTGAGATGTTGCGCAAAGGCACTACTTCCGGATATCGCGTTGCATAATCCACTAGGACTAATACAAAGCAATGTCCACGTGCTGTCCGCTCCAATGGCCCGACGAGGTCCATGTCAATTCTCTCGAAGGGGACCTTTATCAGTGGAAGGGAGCGCAACGGCGCTTTAGGGGTGGCTGGTGGATTCACCAGCTGACATTCACGGCATGCCGCACACCACCTGCGGACATCGCCGCCAATGCCTGGCCAGTAAAAATGGACTATTAAGCGGTTCAGTGTCTTTCTTTCCCCTAGGTGACCTGCCATCGGATTATAGTAAGCTGCCTATAGTAACACCATTTCCTGGTGGCTCTGTGGTATTAAGAGCTGGGTTGTATCTTCCTTTGTTTGAGCATCCTGCGTCACTCTATACAACCACTCGTTTATAATCGAAAAATAGGGATATGAAAATGCGACGCTTGGTCGGAGTTGTTGACCATCAACCACTCTCACTTGGTCGAAGGCATGCTTGAGGGTTTCGTCTCATGACTGCTCCAAAGGGAAATCTCCTTCGGGAAATCCCCGAGGATGGGAGGGGCTGCAGCCTGATCAAGGGGGGGAACACATGGGGGAGGGGGAAGAGAGAGAGAGAGAGAAGAGGGCTCTTCCGCGCTTGAGTATGCCACCGTATGATCCTCCACCAGTCGGACTCCTTCCTCTAGCGACGCCGGGCGGTGGCACTGGACCCACTCCACTGTTCCCTTTGGCAGTTGAAGGATCAGCTGTTCCGGCACCACTCGGTCGACCACTCCCTTGACGTCACGAGTCCCCGCCAGCAGCCACTTCCGGCATGCGTCTCGGGAGAACACAAACGGGCGGCTGGTCCTCTCCAGCTTCAGGGTTCTGAAGAGCTGGCGGTACTGCTCTAGACTGCGGCCAACCCGTTGCAGAATAGTCTTCTTTAGATCCTCATAAGCCAGGAGGTTAGCCACTGGCAGTTGTTGCGCCGTGAGCTGGGCTTCCCTGCACAGCAACGGAAAGAGTCTGGCCGCCCACTGGTCACGTGACCAACCCCAGATCTCCGCGGTTCGCTCAAAGAGATCGAGGAAGGCCTCTGGGTCGTCTTCTGCCCCCATCTTTAAGAGTGTGGGTGGGGGCAGGGGGCTGTGGCTGTCCGGGGTCGCAGCCGGGGCTCTCTCCTGGTTGAGGAGGCTCCGGATTGTGTGCTGGTCCTCTGCTTGAGCTCGCAGAATCTCAAAGAACCGGCTGTCTTTTTCTTGGCACAGCTCAAACAGGGTTTGTTGGTGAGTTTGATACAGGCCGGCAAGGGACTGGAGGACTTCGGCCAACTGGGTGGAGGGCTCCATGGGTCGTACTTCCAACTTCGGATTCCGGGTTTTGGCACCAGTGTGAAGGCAGTCGATAAGGAGGACAAGGGAGGCAGGTTGCTCCACTCACATGACCACACTTCAGCACTTACAGCTTCACACACTGATCTCTTCAGCTACAATAATAAATTCTTAGCTTCACAATAATAAATTCTTAACTTCACAATAATAATCTCTTCAGCTTCACAATAATAACTTTCTGGACCCAGGCTCTATCTCGTCTGCTGGTTGTGTGGCTGCTTTTATGCCGCTCTCCCCATGCTAACTGGAATTAGAAACAGGTGTTAGGCATAATTTAGCTCAGGTGTAAGCGCCCTTACCAATTTCTCTCTCTCCGGACGGGCGCTTGACCACGCCCCCGCTGCCACACTCTGTTTTCTACATTTTATTGTTAATAATACTCATTTTATTGTATTAATATCACGGTGTCACGTTGTGCTTGGTGTGGACAGAAAGATTGCTTGTCGCTAAAATCTTATCGTGTCGCGTCTGGTTAAGATGAGGTGTTACATGGCCATTTCAATAATAAATTATGAACTATTGTATAAAAGCAGCTTAATTTTGCTTAATTAACAATAACATTTACCTAAAAAGCTAAATATTGTTTAATGAATACATACTCAATATGGGAATAAGACCCAAATGTTTAGTACTATTACTAATTCAACAGTGTTTGCAAAGAGTATGACAAAGTGATATTGAAATATATTGTGGTCAACAAACTTGGAACTACTACAGCTGTGCATTTATAGTGTGTTAATCAACATCCTTGGAACATGTGTCAACCAATCAAAACCAATAATTTAACAATGCTGTGGTAAAACAGAATAGATTAGCCAGGAGATTTGCACAAAGGTGTTGCAATGCATATGAGGAATGTGATCTTTTCCAAATGCCCAGGCCATCATGTTTGGATGCATATAGTATATAAGTGAAAATACTAATGAATATAAATTACTGAAGTGAAGGTGTGTGTTTTTTAAAGAAATTAATGTGCATTTACCACGTGCAGAATTGGTCACACTGTCATACATAAATGTTTGTTGCATCCATCTCACAAATAGGCTTTTTGCCATCTTCTAATTTCGCACTGCAGTAGACTTCAAAAACGTGCTGCATGTAACATATTGTAGTGTCAAATTTATTGCTACGGCTGTGATTTTAGAAGTGTTTCCAAGTTAACGTTTTGCAGTAATTAGCAGGTGTGTAGCTAGACCCTGGCTGATAAGGCTGAAGCCCCGGATCTTTTGTTAATAGCCCAAATGTTTTTTTTTTTTTTAAATGTATTTATTTATTTTTTTGTGATGTAAAAAAGAAAAAAGAAAAATGTAAGGCTTAGCCTAATGTTCATTACATCAGGGTACAAAAGCAACACGGCAGGCTGCAATTCTGGCTTCATATGTAAATTAATTCCGATCAGTGAGCCCAACTTGCATTAATTGACAGTGCACACTTTTTTTACCTGCTGTTTGTGCTCAAGTTCATCAGACAAGTTACGAATGCCTCGAGTTGGAGCTTTCTATTTTCTCTCACAGGGGTGCAGTTTTTCTGTATCAGAGGCTCTAAGGTTTTATTATGCAAGCTTTATTTCTAAATATATAATCTATAAGCCTTATTTCTAATCTTCATTTGTTTTTATCAATCCATACACCAAGTAGATTTTAATGCATGCACCAGTGACAGTCAACTTGTTCGGAGCACCCCTTCTCGCTCCCTAAAATGGACTCTTTCCAGATTAAATCAGCTAGCGTATTTAACAATTACCATAATTAAATTAGCAGCAAATTCACTCAACGGCGAATCAACCAGATTCAGCATTAATCGATCAGAATGAAGAAGCTACGTCAGTAACAATGAACTTTAACAATGATAATTTGTATGGTGTGCGATTGTTGTTTTTTCTTTATGTTTGTACGTGTGTATGCAGCTGAATTAAAGAATAAACAATCAACTGTTCACTGTCTCCTGACTCCTTCATTGCCCACGAACCTATCCTTATCACAGTGGTGCTGAAAACCCAGCTTTGGAGGAAATCGCTGTTATGGAGTCCTCACCGCTGGGCGAAGTCTTCAAGACCCTCACCAGCATTCAGCAGAGCCAGCATCAAGCCCTCATTGAGGTGCGTCTGGAGCAGGAATAATGCTTCCAAGTCCTGCTCGGCACAAGTGGACCGGCAGGTGCTCCGGAGCCTGATCGCCAGTGGCTCTGATGAAAATGGGACCAAATGATGATCCGTAGGCCTTCCTCGTCCTGTTCGAGAGGACAGCCAAGGTATGGAGGTGGCCTCCCGATCAGTGGGTGGCCCGCCTGTTGCTCTTACTCTCCAGGGAGGCACAGCTAATGGCACAACAACTTCCTACCGCCAGCCTCCTTAATTACAATCACCTGAAAAAGGCCATCCAGCAACGGGTCGGTCGTAGCCCAGAGCAGAGTTGGCAGCTCTTTAGGTCCCTGAGCTTCGGGAAGCATGGCTGCCTGTTCGCTTTTGCGCAGCAGCTCCGTGATGCCTGCCAGAAATGGTTGCTGGTGGGGGGAACCTGTAGCGCCGTGGAAGATGTCGATCTGGTGGTGCTGGAACAGTTCATCTCCCAACTTCCTCAAGGCATGTCTGAGTGGGTCCAGTGCCCGGTGTCGCTGGAGGAGGCCATCCAGCTGGCAGAGGACTACATGGCGGCGTTTCCAGGAGGCAGCGAAGCAGTGTTTTCTTCTCTCTCTCCTCTCTCTTCTCTCTTCTTACCCTCTGTGTCTCATGCTCCCCCCCCATCCCCCTCAATCCCGCCCAGTTCTGGCTCCTCAGAAGTGGGGAGGAGCCCCGCCAAAACCCCATCCCTGGTCCTTCTTTCTTCTTCTTTGATCCCTAGTCAACGATAGGAGGGGGTTTCCTCCAGAGCCCATATGGTACTGTGGGTGCCGCTGGATTTTGGACTTCGCTCAGAATGCTTTCACATGCTTTTCGATCCATGGCAATGGCCTTGGCATCACACAGGGTGGATCGCCGGTTTTTCAGGTCTTATTCAATTTGTTTTGACCATGTCTTCTTGGGTGCTGCTCTTTGAACTTTCCACCCTGTTGGATATTTTTGCCAGAGAAGCTGGTATGGTGTCCTGGTGATGCTCATTCTGCAGATGTGCCCGAACCATCTCAGTCTTCTTAGTTGGATCGCTTCCTCGACCATTGGCTAGTAGTTGCATCTTATTCAGATGGTTTCACATCCCTGGTCCAGGGGACCCTTCCCCTTGTCTGTCCCTCCTACTCCCCCTGTCTTCCTCCGCTATCCACCCCAGGTTGTTGAGGCCCCCACGAGTACGGAAGGAAGGCCTGGGCCGGTCTGCTGGAACTGTGGGGAAGCCAGACACTGTCAGAATCGGTGTCCTGTGATGGAGATGCGGACACCAGTCCAGATCCCCGAAGTTCCACAGGCCGCCCCCAATCGGGCAGGGGCGTATCGGATACTGGTAAGAGTAAAAGGGGATACACATCAGGCTTTGGTGGATACGGGTTGTTCTCAAACCTCGATCCACCAACGCTTGGTGCAAGGCGAGGCATTGGATAGGAATAAGTGGGTGAGGGTGAGGTGTGTGCATGGTGACATTCATAAGTATCCAGTGGTTACCATTACCAATTGGCCTGGTTTTAAAAATAGATTGAGGGTAATGTGTGTGGATGGGCCCAGCAAAATAGTGTTGCGGTGTGTGACATGTGATGCTATGGGGGGAGGTGGTGCCAGGGCCGTCGACATCTGCTCCACGTCCTGATGATGCAGACGGGGGAATTCCCGTACTCAGGGGTTTCCCTGAGGGAGATTACCCTCTGGAGCAGTCGTGTGACAAGTCCCTCAAGCATGCCTTTGACCAGGTGAAAGTAATTGATGGTCAACAGCTTCAGCCAAATGTTGCGTTCACATACCCGTACTTTTCTATTATTAAAAAGCGGTTTCATAGAGTAAAGCAGGACACTCAAAGAGAATACAACACAGCTATTAGTACCAAAGACCCGCCTGGAAGAGTGTTTTCACCTCACTATAACCCAATGGCTGGTCACTTAGGTCACGAAAAAATTTTGAATCATATAATGGCCCGATTTATTTGGCAGGGCATTCACGGCGACGTATGCAAATGGTGTGTGGCATGCCAAGAATGCCAGTTGGTGAATCCACCGGCCACCCCAAAACGCCATTGCGCCCTCTGCCGTTGATCGAGGTCCCCTTCGAGAGAATTGTCATGGACCTCATCAGGCCATTAGAGCAGACTGCACGCAGCCATCGCTTTGTATTAGTTCTGGTGGACTATGCAACACAATATCCGGAAGCAGTGCCTATACGCAACATCTCAGCACGTAGTGTTGCGGAGGCACTCTTCAGAATTATCTCTAGAGTGGGGGTTCCAAAGGAAATCCTCACTGACCAAGGAACAAAATTCATGTCACATACACTATGCAAACTGTACGAATTATTAGGCATTAAATCGATTTGCACCAGCGTTTATCACCCGCAAACTGACAGGTTGGTCGAATGATTTAATAAGACTTTGAAAAACATGTTTCTTAAGTTTGTAAATGAAGACGCAAAAAATTGGGATAAGTAGCTCGAACCCCTGTTGTTTGCAGTATGAGAGGTCCCGCAAGCCTCCACAGGGTTTTCCCCATTTGAGCTACTGTATGGGTGTCGGCCGTGCGGCGTGCTTGACGTTATACGGGAAGCTTGGGAGGAAGGACCTTCGAATAGCAAAAACCAAATTCAATATGTTCTTGACCTTAGAGCAAAACTCCACACTTTGGGGCAGGTAACACAGGAGAATTTGCTACAAGCACAAGAACGTCAACGCCGACTGTACGACAGGGGCACTCGACTATAGGAATTTGCACAGGGAGATAAAGTGCTTGTATTGCTGCCCACCTCGAGCTCCAGATTACGCAAGGACCCTTTGAGGTCACACAATGAGTTGTCGATTATGAGGTTAGGCAAATGGACAGGTATAGCTTTAGGGCCGGATCTTTGGAAAATCAAGTGATGAGATTATTTATCAAAATATACCACAGTCAAATTATCTTTGAAAACAAACTTTATTGCTAAACACTTACAAACATGAAACAGGTTGGTGAGTAAAGTGAACAGAGTGACTTGGATGGAAAGGATCTATACAGAGAAAAGGAACTTTATGGAGTCTGTAGACAATGGCTTGAGAACCACTGATACTTAATTCAGTCTAACTTGATTTGCAATCGAGTAACTCAAATTATATTAGAGAGACACCAGCACTTTCAACAAAGTCTGGAGATGTACTTGTGTTTCCTTGTGTTGCTTGGTTCTTTGGCTCTTTGTAGAAAATTTGGGTTGTTCTGTCGATGGTTTGGACATCTGTTAAGAACGTGGATCATTTATTGTCTATTGTGTCGATGGATGATGAGGTGGGCTTTGAAGCGAGGCCTTCCGCAAGGAAGACAGATCACCTTGACTCCCGTCACGTGTGTGTGTCGTAGCGCAGAGAAGAGAAGGGTTTCCTCTGAGCTTTACTCCGAGGCCTCCTGGACTTCTACATTGCATGGAACTTGAGGGACAAGAGGCTACAAGCCACGAGGGCCAGAGCGCAGAGCTGAAGAGGAAGTGGAGCGTGTAGCAAGAGAAGAACTCAGAACTCTTACTACACTTGGGGTTGTCAAAGCTTGCCTTTTAACCCATTCGGTTTGTTCACACCCCAAAGAGGCTCTAAGCCAATCAGAGGTGGTTTTCCAGAGTCACATGGTCAACTCCCTCCTTCCTTAACCATACATTTTATATCATGGATACAACTGAATATATCCAAAATTAATTAACATAAACATTCCTGAAATGCAGAAAGAATCTCAACGATAGTAAACATGATGTGCTTTATCATGAATAGTTACCATTCTAAGTATAATGATATGAATAACACAAGATTAAAGATTATAATCATCGATTTGTCAGTTATAAGTGATTACAAATCACTACACATATTTTAAAAGGTACATCAGGCTATAATCATTAATTTGTCAGTTATGAAAGTGATCACAGGTCATTGTGTATTTAGAGGGTTAACTCAGCAAAGTACTGTGACTTTGTGTGAAATGTTCCTGGATTAAGATGAAATGTCTTAGTACTAGAATCATGTGAGAGTCTTTAGCTCTGTGTCTTGGAAATGAGTTTTTTAACATGTGACACAGGAAATGTCTCATTTTTAAGTGTTCGTGTGTTACTAAATAAATGAAACAAAGGGATTTCTTTTTTTAGCTGCTGTTTGCAGAATAATGATCAGAGAGGATGTCTCATGACTAATTTGGAGCCTAGAAAATTGGTTATTGTCCAGAATAAAGCGTCAGAGAATTGGCGTTGTGTTGTTCATTGTAATTCAGGAGGGTCTCACAAGGAGAGCTTGTTTAACTCTGTGTCTTTTATTGCCCATCACCTCTGTCCGCAAAGCAGTGGGGGGTCCTCTCTAGAAGATCAGTCCTCCAGTCATGCGAACAATTTATTAACATGAGTGTTTTCAAGTATGTGCTATCTGGACAAGTCTCTTTTGTTCGTTTTATTGGCCAGATGTGGTTCTTCTAATTTAGCTGGGCCATGCCAGACTTTAGGGAGTCATTTTGCCAGCTCTTATTTTTATGGCTCTGAGGAATTTCCGGTGTTATAGGCCATCTTAGTGAAATTATGTTTTAATTCTTCTTAATTTCATTCTACCAGGCTACTCCGATCCTACAACTGTAGCACACAGCCTCTCGTGGCTTATTGGCTTAATTAACCACAATCATTTATATATATATATATATATATATATATATATATATGCAAATCGATTAATCAAGTTAGACTGAATTAAGTATCAATGGTTCTCAAGGCATCGTCTACAGACTCCATAAAGTTCCTTTTCTCTGTATAGATCCTTTCCATCCAAGTCACTCTGTTCACTTTACTCACCAACCTCTTTCATGTTTGTGTGTTAGATTAGTTTTTATGTTTAGATTATGTTTTAGATTTAGAAGTCTTGTTTGTTTTCAAAGATTATATATATATATATATATATATATATATATATATATATATATATATATATATATATATATTGTACTACCAGCAAAAAGTACATTTCCTACAGTTTTCGGATGGTTGACAATAGGGCTGCCGCCGACCAAAGATTTTCCTAGTCGACTAGTAGGAGTTAATTTAAGCCATTAGTCGACTAGTCGCACGTTTATGATATTAATTTAATAATTTAATCAGAAAATGGTTTGAGTTCCAGGGCTGAGAAAAAATGTTATAAGTAACATTGCTAACACTGTTCTACATTACAGAGAAATACTAAACCATAATAATGAGCCTTTAAAATATACATTTTACAAGCACATGCACGAAGCGAGCCACAGTGACACCGGCAAAAGCGGTAATGATTCTGAATGTGTCGGAAAAACCAGAAAAGAGTCTGTCTGCACATTTTGTTAATTTATAGAGAGAAATGCACTTTAGGGTTGTGCCAACTGACGATGATCTCGGGGATGGACGATTGTCAGAGTGATCACCAATAGCTGATGCCTTTGACAATGTCAAGACGATATTTTGCTCATTTTCCCATGTATTAAAATATTATTATTATTATTATTAGGCTATTATGATCAAATTAATATTACAAATAATTTTCCCATAGACACACAGACACGCGCTTGAAGAAACACACTTTATTATATTATTAAGAACAGAAGACAGAAAAGCCGTCTATGCGCATATATGATGCACTGATAAGGAGGCGTGCAGTCTCGTGGAACACACGCATCTAAAAGGTTCTCACTCTTTGTTTCTGTCTTCCGATTTATTAAATTTTTTATTGTAATTTTTTTTTGAAGAACAGTATTGTCTATGAGTGCTGCAAATGACCTCAGACATCTCAGCTCAGGAGGTGTTTTGAGTTCAGTTCACTTTATTTCCACAGAGCAGTTTATTGTAAACGCAACTCTGCAGCCTTTTTTTATGATTTAACATAAAATAATACAAAAACACTTTCACCTCGAACCATGATTTATATTTCAATGATTATTATCATCAATATAATTATTTGTTTTTATGTCTTCATTTGTGTAATTAATTTTCCACCATGATTTTAAGACAGATACTTGCCTGACGGTAAATGGCAAGGTATATACAGGTGCATCTCAATAAATTAGAATGTCGTGGAAAAGTTCATTTATTTCAGTAATTCAACTCAAATTGTGAAACTCGTGTATTAAATAAATTCAATGCACACAGACTGAAGTAGTTTAAGTCTTTGGTTCTTTTAATTGTGATGATTTTGGCTCACATTTAACAAAAACCCACCAATTCACTATCTCAAAAAATTAGAATACATCATAAGACCAATAAAAAAAAACATTTTTAGTGAATTGTTGTCCTTCTGGAAAGTATGTTCATTTACTGTATATGTACTCAATACTTGGTAGGGGCTCCTTTTGCTTTAATTACTGCCTCAATTCGGCGTGGCATGGAGGTGATCAGTTCGTGGCACTGCTGAGGTGGTATGGAAGCCCAGGTTTCTTTGACAGTGGCCTTCAGCTCATCTGCATTTTTTGGTCTCTTGTTTCTCATTTTCCTCTTGACAATACCCCATAGATTCTCTATGGGGTTCAGGTCTGGTGAGTTTACTGGCCAGTCAAGTACACCAACACCATGGTCATTTAACCAACTTTTGGTGCTTTTGGCAGTGTGGGCAGGTGCCAAATCCTGCTGGAAAATGAAATCAGCATCTTTAAAAAGCTGGTCAGCAGAAGGAAGCATGAAGTGCTCCAAAATTTCTTGGTAAACGGGTGCAGTGACTTTGGTTTTCAAAAAACACAATGGACCAACACCAGCAGATGACATTGCACCCCAAATCATCACAGACTGTGGAAACTTAACACTGGACTTCAAGCAACTTGGGCTATGAGCTTCTCCACCCTTCCTCCAGACTCTAGGACCTTGGTTTCCAAATGAAATACAAAACTTGCTCTCATCTGAAAAGAGGACTTTGGAACACTGGGCAACAGTCCAGTTCTTCTTCTCCTTAGCCCAGGTAAGATGCCTTTGACGTTGTCTGTGTTTCAGGAGTGGCTTAACAAGAGGAATACGACAACTGTAGCCAAATTCCTTGACATGCCTGTGTGTGATGCCTTGACCCCAGCCTCAGTCCATTCCTTGTGAAGTTCACCCAAATTCTTGAATCGATTTTGCTTGACAGTCATAAGGCTGCGGTTCTCTCGGTTGGTTGTGCATCTTTTTTTTCCACACTTTTTCCTTCCACTCAACTTTCTGTTAACATGCTTGGATACAGCACTCTGTGAATAGCCAGCTTCTTTGGCAATGAATGTTTGTGGCTTACCCTCCTTGTGAAGGGTGTCAATGATTGTCTTCTGGACAACTGTCAGATCAGCAGTCTTCCCCATGATTGTGTAGCCTAGTGAATCAAACTGAGAGACCATTTTGAAGGCTCAGGAAACCTTTCAGGTGTTTTGAGTTGATTAGCTGATTGGCATGTCACCATATTCTAATTTGTTGAGATAGTGAATTGGTGGGTTTTTGTTAAATGTGAGCTAAAATCATCACAATTAAAAGAACCAAAGACTTAAACTACTTCAGTCTGTGTGCATTGAATTTATTTAATACACGAGTTTCACAATTTGAGTTGAGTTACTGAAATAAATGAACTTTTCCACGACATTCTAATTTATTGAGATGCACCTGTATATATATATATATATATATATATATATATATATATATATATATATATATATATATATATATATATATATATCTAATTCTTTTATCGCTTCATTATTTTAATTGCTTTTTCATTTCGTTTGGAGTGCAATTTGAATTTAGGAAGTTTTTTGTTTTTTAAATAAATTAATGTGATTTTAAATGCAAAATCACTAAAGCAAGTATATTCACCAATCCCTCAGCCCAGGGGTTGCCGATTTAATTGGATATATATATATATATATATATCGTGAAGGAGGGAACAAAACAAATTTATTCTCACACTTTATGTATTTTCCCAGACAACGAAATACCCGACCAGTAGAGAATGCACAGATGAAGTAGGTTCTTTGCCATAGAGATGTTGACAACTGTTGTAAAACCATCTTTCAAAAAGTTGAACAACACACATTTTAATTGCACTTATTTTTTTTTTTTCAGTTTCATTTGAATTTTTAGTTAAAATAAATAAAAAATAAAGTCCTAAGTTTGAAATCAAGCTGTCTTGCTTTATTGTGTAGGCTTAACCCTAACCCTGCTTAACGGAAATTACCCCATAGTACCACCTAGCGTCCAACCAGTGCTAATACCGGTGTTCGTTGTTTTTATGTGGAGTTTTTTCTGCGACCAACCAACCAATCAAAACTTGGTCGACCAAGACTCTTCTCATCACTAATCTTTAGTCCACTATCAGGGGGCAGCCCTAGTTGACAAGCTATATGACTGCTCTTTGACTGCTGAATTCAGATAAAACTTGCTGCTGCACACATGTGGGGAACTCGATTCTGACCTTTGTCTCTGTTTCAAGGAAAGGTGTGAGCACATAAGCTAACCTTTTGTTATATGTTTTTTGTAATGCATGATGGAAAATCTGAGCATTTGGAATGAGGGACAAGGTCTTTATTTTCATGCGAGTGTCGACCTTTTCAAGTTTCTGTTGTTGTTTTGTTTACTCATTGATTCTTCTCCAACAGAGGCAAGGCATGAGGTAGAGGCTTTCTTTCCTCTGAAAATAAGACTGTAACATTCGAGAGAGGTAGACAGTATGACTAATTCTCACTTCAGGGGGACACAGAGATGAAGTCTCTGGCGGTGCGGCTCAGATTGTGTTGTCGGGCCAACCTTCAGAAGTGCTGCTGTTTTTCTAGTCATACACCAGCTTTCTGTCAGCAACTACTATGGATATTTTCATAATGTTAGAAACATTGTAAACAGATGTCTAACATGGGTTTTTAGCAGTGATAAGACTGGCTTCTAAATTACAGCATTTTCTCGTAGCCATCCTTTTCAGATTCATGTCACATTAAATAAATAGTTCCCCCCAAAATGAAAGTTCTGTCATCATTTACTCACCTTCATGTCATGACAAACCCATATGACTTCCCATAGAAAACAATTTGTCAATTTTTAGAAGAATATTCCAGCTGGTATTATCCACTCTTTCCCATACAATGAAAGTGAATGGAGATTGGGTCTGTCAAGCTCCAAAATGCCAAAAATGATTTTTTTGGGCAATATGACTCATGTGCTATATTCCAAGACTTCTGAAGCCATATAGTACTTTTGTGTGGGAAGTAAACTAAAATGTAAGTCATTATTCACTGAAAACATTTCCCTCCACTGTAGCTCTCAAATCAATATGGTAATCTTGATGTAAATGATGTTTGTTCCTCACACAAATGTGTCTGAAGGCTTGGAATATAGCACACAATTCGTATTAACAACTTTTATGATACTATGGTGCTTTCGTGTAATTTTTAAGCTTGACAGACGCAGTCTCTATTTACTTTCATTATGCGAAAACGAGTAGCCAGGACATAATGAGTGTCCCAAATTGCAGACTTCTGCAATATTCTACGTCATATTATATTGTAAGTAGTGCACTGGAAGGGGCGGAGTTAACTGGCTGCATTGCTGGTCTGACAAAACAATTGTAAACAATAGTGAATATGGCAACTAGTGAAACTTCAGTCAAGACAGAACCTTACAAATATAAGTTGAATGCTTTACCTTCACCCTATACTGTGTGAATATCTACATTATTTTAAATATAAATGTTGAACTGAGGTTGGCTAATGCGCTAAAGCTAGTGGCAACACATCACATGCATTTGAAACTACACTTATGTCAGCTGTTAAACACAAAAAAAAAAAGACAAAAAAAAAAGTTAAATGTTCAATTTGGGATGATACTACACTTGGAAAATTCAGACATGGCTGAGTGCATAGTGTATAGTGCGTCATTTGGGACACATCTTTAAAAATGTCTCTTTTTGTGTTCCATGGAAGCCATGAGGGTTTGGAATAACATGAGGTTGAGTAAATGATGACAGAATTCTCATTTTTGGGTGAATTGTTCCTTTTAACCATCTAAAAAGTTTCTCTCTCTCCCTTCCTCTCTATCTTCTCATCGCCCTGTCCACATCACAGCATCCAGAGCTATTGGGAGCGAGACCACCACAGAGTGACAGTCATGTGGAACTATGTGTAATGAAGACAGATTGGGAGCATCAATCACTATGTCATACCAGTTTCGCTTCACACCCTCCCTGAAGGCAGACCATGTCAGTCGACAGCTCGAGACTGGTCCCTTCACCACAGCGCTGACTGATTATAAGATCACCTCACTTGTGAATGTATTGTGAGTGCAGGTGTTTGTTTGAGTACTTTGCAAAGTCACGTGATTGTGGTTTAATGTTAAACTGTGTATCCTATTCAGCCTGTTTTTCTTGAAGTAATGCTATACTGACCTACAAATCCTAAACACAATAATGGCAACACAAAAACTGCTTCAAAGATTTTTCTGATTGTCCAGTTAAATGTGGCCCTTACAAAAATAGAGTTCATAACAAATTTGATGCTAAAGTCAAACTTTTAAAGTTGATCAAAGTTTTTTTTTTTTTTGGACTCAAGATGGCACCGAGTATGGCTGCTGCGTTGCGAGCTCCAACACAACATTGTAGTGTTTTGTTTGTTTTGTTACAATTCTTATGTTTTTTGTCTTGAATGTTGTCTGCTTTATTGTCTACGATAGACAAACACTTTTGGACATTGGTTCTGTAATTACACACCGTAGACCGGACTTCAAATTCCTCAATGCCGACCCGCTGTTTACAAACACACCAGTGGAGCCCTTTGTCTGGGCTGCCCGGCCGTGGAAACCGACCCCCGCTACCCAGTATTCTACTGGCAAATGTTCAGTCTCTGGACAACAAGCTCTGCGAGCTGAGAGCGCGGATCTCTTTCCAACGAGAGATGAGGGACTGCTGCATTATCTGCCTTACGGAAACTTGGATGTCTGCGGAGATTCCAGACTCAGCCATTGAACCCGCGGGGTTCTCCGTGCACCAAGCAGACAGAGCAAAAGACCTCTAAGGTAAAAGCAGAGGTGGTGGTGTATGTTTTATGAACAACAAATCATGGTGTGATCAGAGGAACGTACATTCTATCAAGTCTTTCTGCTCTCCTGATCTGGAATTTCTCATGCTTCTGTGATGACCATTCTGGCTACCGAGGGAATTCACAGCGGTCATTATCACAGCTGTGTACATCCCGCCACAAGCCGACACAGACCGGGCACTTAAGGAACTGTACGGGATTATAAGCAGGCAGGAAACCGCGCACCCCGAGGCCGCGTTCATTGTGACCGGGGACTTTAACAAAGCCAATCTCAAATCAGTCGCACCAAAATACCACCAGCACATTAGTTTTAACACAAGAGGGGACTGGGTTTTGGACCATTGCTACTCTCCCTTCCGGGATGGCTACAAATCCCTCCCCCGCCCACCATTTGGCAAATTGGACCACTCTTCCATTCTGCTTCTGCCCGCTTACAGGCAGAAACTGAAACAGGAAGCACCCACCCTCAGAACGATCCAGTGCTGGTCGGACCAATCAGACTCTATGCTACAAGACTGTTTTGATCATACGGGACTGGGAGATGTTCTGGTCCGCCTCTGATGACGACATCGAGCTTTACGCTGATAGCATAACATGTTTCATCAGAAAGTGCGTAGAGGACGTTGTTCCGAGCAAAACAATTCGTATCTATCCGAACCAGAAACTTTGGATTAATAGCGATGTTCGTGCGGCACTTGATGCACGGACCTCCGCTTTTAATTCCGGGAACGCGGAGGAACATAAACAAGCCAGTTATGCCCTCCAAAAAACTATTAGAACAGCAAAACGTCAGTACAGGAACAAAATTTAAGGACAGTTCAACACCACCAACTCTAGAAGCATGTGGCAGGAAAATAACATCATCACGGACTTTAAAGGGAATAAAAACTCCGCCGTGAACATCGCTGCCTCTCTCCCGGATGAGCTAAATACTTTTTATGCTCGTTTCGAGGGAAATAACACCGCCCTCGCGGAGAGAGCTCTCGCGGCCAAAGCTACAGAGGTTAGTTCACTCTCCGTCTCTGTAGCGGATGTAACCCGATCCTTCCGACGGGTGAATATCTGCAAAGCCACGGGTCCAGATGGCATTCCGGGCCGCATCATCAGAGCGTGTGTGAACCAACTGGCTGGTGTTTTTACGGACATTTTCAAGCTTTCCCTCTCTTTGTCTGTAGTCCCCACATGCTTTAAAATGTCCACCATTGTGCCTGTTCCAAAGCAATCCAAAATCAGTTGTTTAAATGTCTGGCGTCCTGTTGCTCTGACCCCCATCATCAGCAAATGCTTTGAGAGACTAATCAGAGATTACGTCTGCTCTGTGCTGCCTCCATCACTGGACCATTGCAGTTTGCTTACCGCAACAACCGCTCCACTGATGATGCCATTGCATCTACAATACACACTGCTCTCTCCCACCTGGAAAAATGCTGTTTGTAGACTATAGCTCAGCATTCAATGCCATAGTGCCCTCCAAGCTTGATGAGAAACTCCGGGCTCTTGGCTTAAACAGCTCACTGTGCAGCTGGATCCTGGACTTCCTGTCAAGCAGACGCCAGGTGGTTAGAATGGGCAGCAACATCTCCTCATCACTGACCCTCAACACTGGAGTCCCACAGGGCTGTGTTCTCAGCCCACTCCTGTATTCCCTGTACACACATGACTGTGTGGCAACACACAGCTCCAATGCCATCATTAAGTTTGCTGATGATACGACAGTGGTAGGTCTGATCACTGACAATGATGAAACAGCCTACAGAGAGGAGGTGCACACTCTGACACACTGGTGTCAGGAGCACAATCTCTCCCTCAATGTCAGTAAGACAAAGGAGCTTGTAGTGGACTTCAGGAGAAGAGATAGAGAACACAGCCCCATCACCATCAATGGAGCACCAGTGGAGAGAGTCAGCAGCTTCAAGTTCCTGGGTGTCCACATCACTGAGGAACTCACATGGTCCGTCCACACTGAGGCCGTCATGAAGAAGGCTCATCAGCGCCTCTTCTTCCTGAGATGGCTGAGGAAGTTTGGAATGAACCGCCACATCCTCACACGGTTCTACACCTGCACCGTAGAGAGCATCCTGACTGGCTGCATCTTCGCCTGGTACGGCAATAGCACCGCCCACAACCGCAAAGCCCTGCAAAGGGTGGTGCGAACTGCCAGACACATCATCGTAGGTGAGCTTCCCTCCCTCCAGGACATCTATACCAGGTGGTGTGTGAAAAAAGCTCGGAGGAACATCAGAGACTCCAGCCAGCCGAGCCATGGGCTGCTCTCACTGCTACCATCAGGCAGGCAGTATCGCAGCATCAGGACCTGCACCAGCTGACTACATGACAGCTTCTTCCCCCAAGCAATCAGACTTTTGAACTCTTGATCTCTCACGATCAAAATACATCAGCACTGCACTTTATTACTCTTATATCTCACACCAGACTGTCATAAATTATATTCTCTCTTAACAACACACTGTCATCTTACTATCAACCGACAGCCTGAATGGCAATACAGTACAATACAACCTACTGTACATTTTATATATACTATATATACTATTTTTATTGTATAATGTGTATTCTATATTGTGTGTATTGTATAATGTACATTGCATGTTATTATTTGTATATAGTGTTATGTGTAATTATGCGTATATTAGATTTTAAATTGTGTTGTGTAAATCTGATGTTTATTGTAAATTGGTATATGTCTTATCACTGTCACGACTGCTATGTTGATCAGAACTGCACCCAAGAATTTCACACACAATTGCACTTGTGTATATGGTTGTGTGACAATAAAAGTAATTTGATTTGATATTGATTTGCCGCAAACTTGCTGCAAATTCGCCACTAATCATTTTCACATGCAAATGAACTTTGCGGCAAACTTGTGGTAAGTCGTCCATTGTTGCCAAAGGTTTGTTGCAGATTCAATACTACTGGCGAAGAGCTGCAAACCTCTGGCAAACATTTGCGGTGAATCACAAGCTCATTTGCATGTGAAAATAATAAACTAGTTACTGCATTTTGCCTTTGCAGGGCAATAATAGCCTTGTGTGAGGAACCAGACTGTAGTTTACAGTAAGTTGCTATTCACTGATCTTCTTGCACTCTGCCAAAGCTCTCAAATCTCATTCACACATGTACATATCAAGATGCGTCATGCCAGGTTTGACTAATGCCATTGATTCATGTCTCAAGCTCATTTACATAGGCTCGCATGTTCACATGAAAACTTCCCTTACAAAAATCGACAGTTCAAGGCACATTTGTGGCAAACTTGCGGCAAATTGTCCATTGTTGCCAAAGTTTGCAGCAGGTTCACCACTATTGGTGAATGGCTTCAAACTTCTTGCAAAGATTTGCGGTGAATCACAAGCTCATTTGCATGTGAAAATAATGAGTGGCAAGTTTGTGGCTAGTTTGCTAGAACTTTAGATTTTTTGTAAGAGTTGCGCTGTATTTAGCGCTGCAACTAACGTGAACAATTATTTAATTTCCATGTTGTTTCTCACCAAAACCTATAGGATGCTTTTATAAGACTTGTAATATGATGCACAGTATACTTTTGGATCCTATTTTAGCTTTAAAGTGAGTCAATATCAACTGCCATTGTATTGAAAGACAGACTAGTAAATTAATTATAATTTATCCTTTTACTGTATGTTCCACATAAGAAATAAAGTCATGCTGGTTTGGGACAACATAAGGGTGTGTGACAGAATTTAAATTTTTGGGTGAACTGTTTCTTTAAATTTAATTTGTTACAGAATGGCTGTACTGGTCCACCAGCTAGACCAGCACTAAACCCAACCTGGTCTCATAAAATCATGTTACTATACCTATATATCTGAAAAAATGACTTACGTGGCTCGTTGTACATACCGCAGCAGTTTCCTGGTGAAATAAAAATTAGAGGTGCTACAACAATGCAATTCACTTTCACACAAGTAAAACAGCAACAAACACAAACACTTTGCACCCTGTTCCTCACACAAAGCTATCTTATGACACCAAAAATCTTTTACTATTTGCATTAAATAACTAACTACATTTCAAGCTTCCTTCAAGCTCAACGGAAAGAGCATTGCACTTGTGATGTGTTAGTCAAAGGTGTCATAGAAGCACCACAAAATTACTTGGTTGCTTCAACAATTGCGTTTTTCAATCTCACATTTGCTTTTTATGACACTGTCGTTCAGGTTTAGTTTTAAGGTTTAAAGTTTAAAACCTTAAAAATCAATATTTGGAAGAAGTTTAACTCGCTTTTAGTGCCACACAGTGGACATTTCACCTCTGAACCTTGCAAGGAACACCCAATACACGACATGCCCACTCCAAGTAACGTCTAAATAGACGAGACTTTAAAGACATTGTTCTAATGTCATGGTTACTTGTGTAACCTCCGCTCCTTGATGGAGGGAACGAGACGTTGTGTCAATGTAGTGACACTAGGGGTCACTCTTGGGAGCCCGAGACACCTCTGGTCTTTGATAAAAGGCCAATGAAAATTGGCGAGTGGTATTTGCATGCCACTCCCCCGGACATACGGGTATAAAAGGAGCTGGTATGCAACCACTCATTCAGGTTTTATGCTGAGGAGCCGATAAGGTCCGGCCATTTCAGCGGGTAGTTCAGCGTTGTGGCAGGAGGGACACAATGTCTCGTTCCCTCCATCAGGGAACGGAGGTTACACAAGTAACCATGACGTTCCCTATCTGTCACTCACTCGACGTTGTGTCGATGTAGTGACACTAGGGGTCACTATATGAAACACCACAACTGGCTGAACTGTGTTACGTGAACTGGTGGTGTGTGGTGGGCAGACCACTGTGTGCCTCATAGCCAGCACACCAGGTCGACACGTAACCTCCCCCAACATAGTTATGAGTGTCGAACGGCCCTTCGGGGACAAGTCGACTACCCAAAAGATAGAGACAGGCTAACCCAGTCATGGCCTCTTTTCCCCTTCTCTTTTTCCACTCCCTAATAAAGAAGGGGGATTATCCGACTGGGCCACCAGGTCTAGTCGGGGGGTGTCCCTCCCAAGGGGAAGACACCGCGGAGACCACACCTCGCCCAAAGAGAGGGGGGGATATTTAAGTGGCAAAATATGTCACATGGTCTTTACGACCATGTGGAGAGTCTTCAAGGTAGATCCTACCCAACAGGGGAGGAGTTACTACAAACATGGAGACTGGGGCAGAGGGGCACTGCCCAAGGAAGACGCAGTTTGCCAACAGGGAAACGAATTAGCGGAAGATATACATCGCATGGTGTTAGCCTTACAGGGAACCGCCACATGCGGAGCACCTACCCCAGAACAGGACTCTTAGTTAGCATGTGTACTAGGCCGGCAGCGAGTCTCTCCGAAAACTCAACTGCCACAGGGCTTGGAGGAAGTCAACCAGGGAACAAAACTTGTGAACACTACTGGGAATTAATGGTGCACGTCTTCAGCTCAAAAGGAGGTGGAAGGCGCTATGTGCAAGCGATACACCCGGCCGGCTATCCCGGGCTTATCCGCTTGTATTGCGTGCCACTACCTGGGATGAAACCGGTTCCACCCGGAGGTTGTAGAACCTTGCAAAGGTGTTGGGTGTTGCCCAACCTGCTGCTCTGCAAATGTCTGTTAGAGAGGCACCCCTGGCCAAGGCCCAGGAAGCCGCTACACCCCTGGTAGAATGGGCTCGTAGCCCTACCGGGGGCGGCATGTCCTGGGTGTGATATGCCATGAGCCAGTGGGCGATCCTCTGCTTGGGGACAGCGCTTCCTTTCCGCTGTGCACCAAAACAGACAAAGAGCTGCTCATAAATCCTAAAGCTCTGTGTACGATCCAAATAGATGCGTAAAGCGCACACCAGACACAGCAACGACAGGGCTGGGTCTGCCTCCTCCTGGGGCAGTGCTTGCAGGTTCACTACCCGGTCCCTAAAAGGGGTCGCGGGAACCTTGGGTACATAGCCCAGTTAGGGTCTCAGGATCACATGAGAGTAACCCGGACCGAACTCCAGGCACGTTTCACTGACAGAGAATGCTTGCAGGTCTCCTACCCTCTTGATGGAAGTGAGCGCAGTCAGGAGGGCAGTCTTCAAGGAGAGTGCCTTAAGCTCGGCTGACTGCAAAGGCTCAAAGGGGGCTCTCTGTAGACCCTGAAGAACTACAGAGAGGTCCCATGAGGGAACGAGGCGCAGTCTGGAGGGATTCAGCCTCCCGGTGCCTCTTAGGAACCTGATGATCAGGTCGTGCTTCCCTAAGGACTTACCTTTGACTGCATCGTGGTGTGCTGCTATGGTGGCAACATACATCTTCAAGGTGGAAGGGGACAGCCTCCCTTCCAACCTCTCCTGCAGGAAGGAAAGTACTGATCCGACTGCACATCTCTGGGGGTCTTCCCATCGGGAAGAACACCACTTAGCAAACAGACGCCACTTAAAGGCATACAGTCATCTCATAGAGGGGGCCCTAGCCTGAGTGATCATGTCTACCACCTCCGTGTCCCTATGCCCCAGGAGCCTCTGAAAAAGTTTCAGTGGAACTGCTGTTTTCTGTTTGAACGTCTTCAAACAGGCCAGCACCGACTGGGCGCACTCGTTCGTAAGTGGAGTCCAGCTCCAAACCGAGAATAGAGATGCTCTGAACCGGGAGGAGCTTGCTCTTTTCCCAGTTGACCCGAAGCCCTAGTCGGCTGAGGTGTGAGAGCACCAAGTCCCTGTGTGCGCATAACATGTCTCGAGAATGAGCTAGGATTAGCCAGTCGTCGAGATAGTTGAGAATGCGAATGCCCACCTCCCTTAATGGGGCAAGGGCAGCCTCTGCGACCTTCGTGAAGCCGCGAGGAGACAGGGACAGGCCGAAAGGGAGGACTTCGTACTGATACGCCTGACCCTTGAATGCAAACCACAGGAAGGGTCTGTGTCGAGGAAGGATAGAGACGTGGAAGTACATGTCCTTCAGGTCTACCGCCGCAAACCAATCTTTATGCCGGACGCTCGCCAGAATGCGTTTTTGCATCAGCATCTTGAACGTGAGTCTGTGTAAGGCCCGGTTCAGTACTCGCAGGTCCAAGATTGGCTGCAACCCACCACCTTTTTTTGGTACGATGAAGTAGGGGCTGTAAAACCCCTTCTTCATCTTGGCTGGAGAGACAGGTTTTATTGCGCCCTTCCATAGGAGGGTAGCGATCTCCACGCGCAAGGTAGCAGTGTTTTCGTCCTTGACAAAGGTGAAGTGAATACCGCTGAACCTAGGCGGATGCATGGTGAACTGAATTGCGTAGCCGGGTCGGACGGTCCGGATCAGCCATCGCGATGGATTGGAAAGCGCAAGTCACGCATCCAAGTTCCGCGCAAGGGGGACCAAGGGGACAACGTCGTTGGACGTACCGGCAGGTGGGGCCTCACGGCAAGGCGGAGCTCGAGGTACCACACCATGTCGTGTCCGTGCTGAGTCTAGGGACATCGAAGCACTTACCTGGCTCCTTGTGACCACCCCCGGAGCAGCCTGGGACAGGGGAGAAAGAGGCCTGTCCTCGTAACCCATGAAGACTGCCACATTGGGGGTGGCTGTGTGCCACAGCTGGGTGCTCAGGGGCGGAAAGACCACCGCTGGAGCACCAATCCTGCAAGGAATAACCCGTGAACGGTTGTCGTGATGACGACCGTGCACACCAGGTATGTGACCCAGGGAGGAAGGAAACTTCTCTTTTGCTGAACTGTTGGGTACTGCAGCCACTTGGGCATGCAGTGAAATCAAACAAAAAGGCAACAAAAGATTTTCCACCCGGCCCTCCACCGGGGGATGGAGTGGTGTTCTTACCAGCTCCAGGTGAGTGGGTTCCTTCGTCCTTGGGTCGCCCGTCTCAGGGGCGCTTTGACAACCTCCGTGGGTTCTTAGGCGCCGACTGTGAGATGGGTGGCATCTGCTTCCTACAGTAGGCTCCATGCCGGGACCAGGCCGAAGGGGCGGGCTGCGGCGGAGCCGGTGCAGTCACCGCAGAGGGATGCCCTTGGCAACGAGCAGACGGGGTGTGGGATCTTGAGCCGCACCGGGGCAGGATGTGCCGAATAGCCTCTGTCTGCTACTTCACTGCCGAGAACTGCTGGGCAAAGTCCTCGACGGTGTCGCCGAATAGGCCAGCCCGGGAAATGGGGGCAGCAAGAAACCGTGTCTTGTCGGCCTTACCCATCTTGACCAGGTTGAGACAAAGGTGGCGCTCCTGGACCACTAATGTGGCCATCGTCCGCCCGAGAGACCGTGCCATGACCTTCGTTGCTCGGAGAGCGAGGTCAGTCACCGAGCGCAGTTCTTGCATCAAATCTGGGGCTGAAATACCCTTGTGCAGTTCTTTCAACGCCTTGGCTTGGTGGACCTGCAGGAGAGCCATGTCGTGCAGGGCAGAGGCGGCTTGTCCAGCAGCGCTGTAGGCTTTAGCCGTCAGGGACGACGTGAGCCTACAGGGCTTGGACAGGAGCTTAGGGCGTCCGCGAGCGCCTTATCCACCGGGGGAATCGCCGTATAGCCCCTGTCCACCCACCATCGAGGGTAGTGAGAGCGGGGGAACTGCGGAATCGGGGCCGGGCAGTAAAAGGTGCCTCCCACGATTTCGTCAGCTACTTGTGCACTTCAGGGAAGAAAGGCACTGGAGCAGGGTGTGGCTGCTTTGAGCGGTGCCGCGAGCCCAGGAACCAATCATCAAGCCGCGAGGGTTCAGGGGAGAGTGGAGGGTTCCGCTCTAACCCGACGCTCGCGGCCGCACGGGAAAGCATGTCCGTCATTTGATCACATCAGCTTGTGACTGGGCAATCGTCCCCGAGGGGGGGAGCCCAGCTGAGGCTTCTGCATCTGAATGGACAAGCCCGCTCTCCGATGCTGTGCTCGAGAGCTCATCATCTTTGCGGGCTCCGAACAAGAAGCCAGACTCGCCGTGAGACCATCATGATCATCCGAAGTTGAGAGATAATGACCGCAACCAGGAATAACACACAATCAGAAAGGCATCTTTAAAAAGACGTGTCTTTAAAAAGACATTCCGTGTGTGCCACTCTTTTAGAGAAATATACTCTTTTAGAGGAAAAGGCTCTATCAGAAAATATACTCTCTTTGTTTTCTGCCGAAGCGCCCAGGGGCGTTCTCTGCAGTGCACCAGTGCAGAGGAGGGAGAAGCCGCTGAAATGCACCGTCAGATCCAGCAGAGATGAATGAACAGTAGAATTCAGCTCAGTGAGCATGACCATTCGGCTCTGAAGAGAAAATCTGAATGAGTGGTTGCATACCAGCTCCTTTTATACCCGTATGTCCGGGGGAGTGGCATGCAAATACCACTCGCCAATTTTCATTGGCCTTTTATCAAAGACCAGAGGTGTCTCGGGCTCCCAAGAGTGACCCCTAGTGTCACTACATCGACACAACGTTGAGTGAGTGACAGATAAGGAACTATGTACTTTAAAATATGCAAATGTTCCGCACACAGAAGGGAGAATCATGGCCATATGCAGGGTTAAAAAATACAGAGGTCCAAAAACTAAGTTGCTAGCAGGGTTGGGGGGCGAAAAATATTGATTTCCCTGATCGACATATGTGCATTTTAAGATGTTGGATAATAATAGCTTTAAAACCATGTCAGTGTGCAGTAGCATAAATTATCTTTTTGGATTTGAATTATAAAAATGTGTCTCAAGCAGTACATAAACTTAGGAAAAATGTGTTTTATACAAAATGATATCTATACAATAGTACTATACTGTATTGTGACACTATACTTATGAAATTAAATTGAACCTATAGGCTTCACTGTAATTACCAAAGAACATATATCTCTGTGGTAATTAGGCCTACATTGTTTGAATGAGATGAGGTCAGTTTTTGCTTGTGTTAAACAGCACAGTAACGTAATGCTAATCATATTCTGGGCACAGTGGGTAATGCTGCTCTTCCTCTCTCATCTCCATCATCTTCTCTTTTTCTTTTTCTCTCAGTCTCATCTTGTCCCCTGTTGCTTCCCTTCCCAAAGCTGAGCTTTAATTGATGCAGTCTTTTCATTTTCATCTGTGTCAGTAAAGAAAGTAAACACAGGGTAAATTGATATTTACTTGCAAATGTTACTGGCCTCTGCTAGGATAATCTTGCAATGAAAATAAAAATATATAGTGGTACCTCATAATTTTAACATGCATTTCAACCCTACACAAACTGATGTTAAAGAAAAGCATATCATTATCAGGCCGTTTCTCTAGTTACCACATAACGCTTGGGCGGATTAAGGTGCCTGCCCTGCCTGGTATGTTGACATAGTCCAGCACAGTGGAGCGCAAAGCCCGGCCCCCAGCCGATTTCATTGGTCAACTCAAGCAAGCAGTCACCTGAGAAGGTCGGGTATCTTTGCGGCACCAGAGTTATTATTAGGCAATTATTTTATTACTTTTAATATACACCTCGGGAAAAAATAACGAGGTCCGAGCCTCGGTGACCTCAGTGGTGGATACGGCCATGGGGAGAATGAGCCACATTGTGTGGGCCCCCTCCGATGTCAGCAGCCAATCATAACCCTGAAACAAGAAGCACCAAACTGAAATCTCCTCTGCATCAGGATATTATAAAGCATCCTTACAACAGCCACAACTTTGATATTAATAATCACAAACACATACACCTTAAATGAAGTGTGATCAAAAATCACCACATACTTTTGTGTCTTGTGTGAGGCCCAGTTAATTTCAGTAGGTGCCGGTGTGATTCTCACAACAACATTTTCATCACGTTTCTTCGCACTGTCACCACCTAGTGGTAAGTTGGTATGATTGGGCAACCAATAATCCTCTCAGCAGTCCGAAATGTCCTTTGTAGTCTTCTGATGTCTGATTTCGTAGCTGAACCAAACCAGACAGTTATTGAAGTGTAGAGGACAGACTCAATGACTGCTGAGTAAAACTATATCAGCTGCGCCTGTGGCAGGTTGAATTTCCTCAGCTGGTGAAGGAAGTACAACCTCTTCTGGGCCTTTTTCACAATGGAGTCAATGTGGGTCTCCCACTTCAGGTCCTGTGAGATGGTAGTGCCCAGGAACCCGAATGACTCCACTGCTGCCACAGTGCTGTTTAGAATGGTGCTCCAGTGATCTATTGAAGATCTGTGTGAAGATGGGGGCCAGCTGGTTAGCACAGGATCGAAGACACACTGGTGAGACGCCATCTGGGCCTGAAGACTTCCTCGTCTTTTGTTTCCGAAAGATGCAGCTCACATCATCTTCACAGATCTTAAGTGCAGGTTGAGTAGCAGGAAAGGGGAGGAGGGGGGTTGCAGGAGGTGTTGGTGTTTGTGTGAAGTGAAGATCAGAGTGGGTGTGGGGTGTGAGACTGGGCCTTTCAAATCTGCAGTAGAACACATTCAGGTCATCAGCCAGTTGTTGGTTCCCTACAGTGTTGGGGGTAGGAGTCCTGTAATTTGTGAGTTGTTTCATGCCACTCCACACTGATGCAAGATTTCAGCTTCTCAGAGTATCTTCTTTTAGCCACTCTGATTTCCCTGTTAAGTGTGTTCCTGGCCTGATTGTACAAGACTTTATCCCCACCCCTGTAAGCATCCTCTTTGGCCTGACGAAGCTGCCTGAGCTCTGCTGTAAACGATGGTTTGTCATTGTTGAACTTTAAATAAGTCCTAGCAGGAACTTCACATATCCTCACAGAAACTGATATATGATGTAACAGTATCTGTGAGCTCATCCAGGTCTGTGGCTGCAGCCTCAAAAACACTCCAATTCGTGCAATCGAAGCAGGCTTGTAGTTCCCGCTCAGCTTCATTGGTCCATCTCTTTACAGTCCTTACTACTGGCTTGGTTGATTTTAATTTCTGCCTGTAGGTTGGAAGAAGATGAACCAGACAGTGATCAGAGAGTCCCAAAGCTGCTCTAGGGACAAAGAGATATGCATCCTTTATTGTTGTGTAACAATGATCCAGTATGTTCCTGTCTCTGGTGAGGCATGTGATGTGCTGTTTGTATTTGGGCAGTTCACGTGTGAGATTTGCTTTGTTAAAATCCCCAAGAATAATAATAACTGAGTCCGGGTATTGTTGTTCCGTGTCTGTGATTTGATCAGCCAGCTGTTGCAGCGCCGCATTCAAACACGCGTTTGGCGCGATATACGCACTCACCAGAATAAACAAGGAAAACTCCCGTGGCGAGTAGAAAGGCTTACAGTTAATAAAGACGCTTCCAAATTAGGACAGCACATCCTCTTTAACGTTGTTACATCTGTACACCAACTTTCATTGATGTAAAAGCATGTTCCACTGCCTCTCGTTTTCCCCGTTAACTCCGCGATGCGATCCGCTCTGAACAGCTGGAAGCTTGGCAGATGTAACGCGCTGTCTGGAATGGCTTCACTCAGCCAGGTTTCTGTGAAGCACAAGGCAGCAGAGGTTGAAAAGTCCTTGTTTGTGCAGGTGAAGAGATGTAGTTCCGTTTTGTTAGGAAGACAGTGGAGATTCGCTAAGTGAATACTCGGCAGCACTGTTCGAAATCTGTGCCGACGGAGTTTGACCAGAGCACTGGCTCGTCTCCCTCGCCTGCATCTCTTGAACAGCAGAGCTGCGCCTCCAACTAAAATGTCTAGCAAAATGTCTGAATATTCGAAAACCGGGAAAAGATTGTCTGGTATATGCTGTCGAATGTTCAGCAGTTCATCTCTGTTAAAACTGACTGGAAAAAGATTACTAAACACAGGACAAACAAACAAAAACAACAAAATAACTGAGGAGCTCCACGCCGAGGTAGCCATCCGCCATCATGATGATTAAATGTCGCAACAATCACGTAATATTCATTAGATCAGGCTGACTCAATCAGTACTTGTTAGCAAAAGCAGCCTAGAGCAGTATGGAAATTAATTCTGGTCTAAGTTGGTCTTCTCAGCAGGGTACTTCTTTAATTAGAGAGAGAGAAAAAAACTTTGTTATGGACCTTTGTTGGCTCTGACTTTTTGCTTTGGTTGTATGTAAACGGGTAGCTTGGACATTTTAATAAATTGTTCCTTTTGTGTTCCGTGGAAGGAACGACATGCTAGGTAAATGAAAGAAATGTCCGAATTTTGGCCCAACTATTCCTTGAATATTAAAAGAGAGGACTTGTGAACACTGTGTGCCTTATTGCCAGTCATCACCACTCAGGTTTTCATTGTGTGTGGCGTCTGAGAGCAGAAGTCACGGTTTTAGATATCAAGTTACTACAGAAAGTGAAGAGGACGAGATCTCACTCAATTATGCAATCGAGTGAGCCCATCATCACACATAAGCGCAATACACTTCTGAGCTGCTTCATCATCCCCAGGGGCCATATTAACTCACACATACTCACACACGTCTTTCTCTCATCTTTTACATATTCAGACATCCCCACTGTTATAGCTCCAGTAAAGATACTGACTCACATTAAATAAAGCCTCATTCAAATAATCCATGCCGCATGACTCACTCTCACTCTTATAATATCACCCTTTGAGCTCCCTGTCCTCCACTGGGATGGGTTAGTGTTTGTGACACTAATAGCCCGTGATCTGGTTACCGTTCAGCTGGCCAGTGAGGGAAAGCTGAATGCGAGAAGACCTGACATTTTCTTTGGCCATCACTCATGTCACCCCTTTAGGACTCTGTGATCAGTTATGATACAGCACATCCTCAGAGAGGAAATCATGTGGTCAACTGTGACAAGCATGGCTTATCATGATATTTCTGTTAATCCAGTTTAAAGATGGGCATTTTGGTCATTTTAGACTGTTTTCATTTCTGAATAGCCATACAATTTGTAGGTGGAGTTTTCCGAACCGGAGAGGATGATGAAATATACTATATTCACCCTTTGAGGTTGTAGTCTCAATCCAGTCCTGTGGGTGAGAAAAATCAATATTTAAGTCCTTTTTTACTATCAATCTCCACTTTCACTTTCACATTCTTCTTCTTTTGTGTTTGGCGATTCACATTCTTTGTGCATATTGCCACCCACTTGGCAGGGAGGAGAATTTATTGTAAAAAACAACTTAAATGTTGATCCGTTTCTCACCCACACCTACCATATATCTTCTGAAGACATGGATTAAACCACTCAAATCATATGGATTATATTTATTCTGCCTTTATAAGCTTTTTGGACCTTCAAAGTTCTGGCCACCATTCACATGCATTGAATGGACCTGCAGAGCTGAGATATTCTTTTTAAATCTTTGTTTCTGTTCAGCAGAAGAAATAAAGTCATAGACATCTAGAATGGCATGAGGGTGAGTAAATGACGAGAGATTTTCATTTTTTGGGGTGGACTATCCCTTTAAAAAGCAATGTAGGTGTGAGTTGTGAATCTACCCAAATCACATTTCTTAGAGAGCATCAGACCACAGGTAGAAAGGACAGAGTGAGTGTTTCTCAGTGGGTCTGGTTTTCCTGGGTTTGGCCTCGGGCCAGACCATTTTCTGCATGTGTGTGAAAACTAAACCTCCACTGCAGGAATATGCTTACTCAGATCCATTCTTTTCTGAAACTCTCTCTCTTTCTTTTTTCTTACCATTTGTTCTCTACTGTGCACCCTGTGTAACATATGGACAAGCAACTGCACTGATTTCTGTCAGTAAGTCCCACCTGTGGGGACAGAGCCAACAATCCCCTTGCATGCAGGCATTATGTGTTTTGCACACATTAATATGTGACGGATATATGCAGGCAGGCTATGAATGTTTAATGAGTGCCTCTCCTCTGTGCTTGCCCTTTGCTACTGCTCAGGGTAGAATAAACCACAGAGGGTCACAGGGTAAAGGAGAGAGAGATAGAGAGATTGAGAGAGAGAGAGAGAGAAAGAGAGAGAGAGAGAAATGCAAAAAAATGCAATAAAATGGTGAATTTTGCATATTAAACGGAAAAAGGAGAACGTATATTACCACTGAAAAATTACACACTCTTTAGGTGACACATGAAAACGTTTTAGATGTCTGATCTTAGTCAAGCTTAGTTCAGGAGCTCTGGTGTTGTGATGGATGCACTCTGGCCTGTGTTTTTGATAACATTGATATCAAAAAGCCAATTGTGTTTAAATCAATATGAAATGAGTTTCACATCTTATTTTACTTATGTAATTTTACATATCTGGTGGATATTATATATTCAACATAAAGAAAATCCAGGATGGGTCTTGATGGCATCATAAAGTAGGTGTTCCATGCCAGAATGAAGCTGAAACACAAGTTTGTAGTAAATTATAGAGTACTAATATCAGACCAAAACACTGCTGATACCCAGTAGTAACACTTTTGTAAATCTATAGCATTACAGTAATTTTAGCGGCAGTGGAAGTTAAGTTTTGATGAAAGATTACGACAAACAAAACAAAAGACAAACTTTTTTTCTTTGGAATAATGTGCACTGATGTCTTTGAAACTGACTTTGAAGCCATTGGTGAGAGAAAGTTTTTATTGATAGGCAGTGCTGGGTAGTAATTGATTATATGTAATCTGTTGTACATAATCATATTACAAAAATAGAGTACTTGTAATTAGATTAAATTACATTTTAAAATACTTGTAATGAGATTGCAGTTTCTTTTTATGAATTAAATGATCACATGATTAATCAGGCAAAGACAGTAAATTGTTCATGATTAATTGATCACTCTAATTCTTCTTTTTAAATATTTAAAATTTGTCATACAAAAGCAGCCTACAGCTGATTTTCTATAGATAAATATTCATGTGCAATTCCACGCACATAAAAAACTGATAACTGCCACCAGCCATAATTACACTTAAGATGTAGTGATAAATAATAAAAAATAATAAGCGTGAATCAAAATAATTAGCGTGAATCAAAAAATAAATGGCATGAATCAAAAATATATAAACACATTTAAAATATGCTGCAAAAAAAACAACAGAAAAATTAAAGCAAAGTCATCAGAATTGCAAACAAAATCATATTGTCCTTGGTTATATTAGTTTTTTGTGCTCTCTGACAATTTTGCTCATATTTTCATTTTTTTGTATGGTTACGCTGTATTTTTCTTTGCTTTTGTTTCCAAGTTCTGCGCTTGGTTTTCCAAAACTTGTGAGTAGAGATTCATGTAAATCAGGGGGTGTTTTGAGTCCCTATTGGTCCACTAGTTCTTGATCGACAGCTCCTCCTCTAGCCAATCATTTGAAGAGGGGAGGCACACTTTTTATGACTAAAAAATTCAACGGCACACCACTTTCCCACATAGGCTAACCATCGTCAATATTTTTCCTTTTCAAGAACTTGTCCATGTTTTCTGTCCATCTTAGTAGCATGTTTACTTGTAATGTTTGAAATTCGCCTATGCAAAAAAACAAACAACCAAAAAAAGTCACATAGGTAGGCTATGCTGTGTGAGGTCACAGGTGGCAAGAGCGCTAAATGGGTAATGAAAAAACAAAAAATGTGCTTCTTTTCTAATTTGTAGATTTGTTCTTGCAATGCCCAAACAAACTCCAGGGATGCAAACTCATGAGGGGTGAAAAAGGTAAGACAATCACTGGTCCATGGACATTTTTTCTGGGGATATTTTTTTAAAAGAATAAGCTAAAAGCACCAATTCCAGCTATTTTAGTGATTCAAGTTTATTCAAGTTTACAACTGTGCAGAATTAGCTGCAAAATAAAGAGTATTTTGGTGAGGCTTGCTTCTGTTTCACAAATTTGTTGAATTAGTTGATTTATTCAGTGATCCCTTCTGGAAATGTCACTAGGTGGCGACAAATGAGCATCTTATGATCTATGAGTGAGTCACTGAATCATTCTGAGTCATTCATGACCGAAATCTACCAAGAGACTTTATAGTGTTTAAGCATTAAAAGAACAAAGCAGTTCTACAGTTTTCCTTCAGTCTGAGCATTATTTTTCATCCAAAAAGACAACAATAATAGTCTAATAATAGTGAGTTTCAATAACATCCTTCTCCTTTATTAAAACTTGCATGGCTACAAATCTTCTGACTTCAATATAAGAATTATAAACACAAAGCAGATCTACAGTATCATTTTCCTACAGTAGCCTATTTAAACTGCTGAGCATGGCTTTTATCAGAAAAGACCACAATAATAGACAAATAATAACAATTTTGAGTTTCAGTAATGTTCTTTCGTCATTGTAAAGCGCATTTCACATGAGTTGAGTCGAGGCGTCAACGCTCCGTTCAACGCCAGCGTCAAGCGCCGCATTGCCCTCCACATGACAAGAGTTACAGAAAGTGTCACAGAGGGGCAATAGTTTGCCATGTAAAAAGTGGGAGGTGTGCACAATAAACATTGAAAACGTATTTGGAAGAGAGTAAAAAAGCTTGCAGTTGCTTTGATAGTAGAAAGTAATAAAAGGACTCATTTATGTTTAGGTCTAAACGTTTCTTGGTGAATTTAAATTAGTTCAATAACTGGGGTCTCTGATATTCGTAAACGATAAGGTAATATTTAATTAAAAGAAATTATGAGACATTCAATGTCTCTTCACAAATTTTGACAGTTTTTAAATATTTCTTGTTGCTTAGTACTCTCAAAGACATTATTGGTGAAGCGAATACGTACGTGCAAAACACTTCGGTGTAAAGTGGCGTCACTTCATAGACTTCAATGTATTCTGCAGCGCTGTTGCGAGTCATGTGAAAGACTCTTAACACGTATAAATATCAGTCACTTTTGCACATTATTCATTGCTCTTCACAATCACAAAAGTGACCGATTTTGGTTTCAAAATGGCGAATTTCTCCAGAAGGTGAGGAGTTTGGATCCCTGAAATTATAATTTTTTTTTCATACATTTATTTATTTTGTGGCATTTGATAATTTTCCACGGCACACCTGACAGTCTTTCACGGCACACAGTGGTTGTGAAACACTGTCATAGTCCGTTAACACATGTATCGAGTCAGATGAAGTTAGTTAGCAGAGTCTTTAATTTAAGCATTATTTAAGACTTCCTTGTTTGTAGGTTATTGTCTGCATATCTAAAAAATCAAGGCTGGGTTGGTGTGGATGTTTGATGCATGGTTTTACTAGCTGTACCAATGTAGTCACGAGTTCAGAACCCAACTTGATCCGCTTTTCCATGAATTAAAATCCAGATCCCGACACCAAGGCCTATTACAATGCTAATGAATACAGAAATGCTTACATATAATTAGATAATATACATTTTTTTTTTAAATCATATCAAAAATCTAAAAGGCGTGCATTATTGCTGACACCTACATGCACACTTTGGAGTTGGTTGTATGATTGTAAGTCATTTGCTTCAAATGTTACAGAAGTTGTATACTCTATGTTATGGAAATGTGTGTAAATGTTTTGGATATGTATGCTCCAATGTTCCCTGTATCTTTAGAGATGGTCCCTAAATTTGCAACTATTTATGAATAATGTCCAAGTCAAGCCAACTTTATTGTATTATTTATTGAAGTGGGGACGCTTGGTCACTTGTTTCTGATTTCGCTGCAGTATCGTGGAAAAATAAACTACAAGTAGCCGTGCCAACGATGCCAACGTAGGATCAGTACATTACGGCACATTCAGCAACATGGAAAAGCAGATCAAGTTGGGTTCTGAACTCACGACTACATTGATACAGCTAGTAAAAACATGCATCAAACATCCACACCAACCCAGCCTTTGTTTTTATTTAGATATGCAGCCAATAACCTACAAACAAGGAAGTCTTAAATAATGCCTAAACTTAAGACTCTGCTAACTAAATTCATCAGACTTGATACATGTTTTAACGGACTATGATAATGGATAACTCGGACAACACATTGTTTCCTAGAGCTGGCAGAAAATACTCAAAACAGACACAAGCAGCGTATCTATCAACCACAAAGAATATAACATTGAGCAGCAGCCGTCGGAGTCGCATTGGAGTGACGTCACCTCCCCTCTTCAAATGATTGGCTAGAGGAGGAGCTGTCGATCAAGAACTAGTGGACCAACAGGGACGCAAAATGCCCCCGATTTACATGAATCTCTACTCACAAGTTTTGGAAAACCAAGCGCAGAACTTGGAAACAAATGCAAAGAAAAATACAGCGTAACCATACAAAAAAAAAAAAATAAAAAAATAAAAATGAAAATATGAGCAAAATTGTCAGAGAGCACAGTAAACTAATATAACCAAGGAAAACTTGATTTTGTTTGCAATTCTGATGACTTTGCTTGAATTTTTCTGCTGTTTTTTTGCAACATATTTTAAATGTATTTATATATTTTTGATTCATGCTTGTTATTTTTTGATCTGTGCCAATTATTTTGATCTGCACTTTTTATTTATTTTTGCGCTTATTATACATGTATTATTTTTGGATCCGTGACCGCAATAGTTTCGGCGAGATTTTGATCCCATATTAGTGCAGTAAAATTTAGTTTAGTTTTAAGAATTGATTTGTACTCCATGAAATCACTTTTTCACAAATACAACTGGTCTGATCTATTACCACACATTACTGGTGTTTGTAATGCCAAAATTGCAAGATTAAGAACATTAATTAAGTGCTTTTTTATTTTACTCAGAAACAGACAAATAGTGAGCATATCACACTCAATAAATCTCATAATTTGATCCATTAAGTACGTTTTTTACTTTTTTACTTTACATTCAAGCAACATTATTTCAAAATGATACAAGCTTATCCTACTTAAATGCATTTGACATTAAATAAACAAGAATTAGGTCAAAAGTAATCCAAAACTAATCTAAAAGCTTACTTAAAAAATTTAATTTTTTACATTTCTTTTTTTACAGTTACTGACTGCAATTTAAGTACTGATTACAATAGAAGTAATTTACTCAGCACTGTTGATAGAGTTGTGAAAATGGGAACAGGTTCCATATTTTTAAACGTACCTCAAGCATTTAATTTTCATGACTTTTAGTTCCATTAATAGTTTCTTAACATGCAATTTTCCACAGATGTGGACTGAACATCATACTAAAATACTCTTGACAGTGTTTCCTGCAGCACAGTTCAGTGCCAGCTCTGAATCTACAAAATCTACCTTGCAAAAACATAGCACGACCAATGAAGTCCGATTTCCAAAAGAATGACCCAATGAGCATTTCAAAAAAAAAAAAAAATCTACAGCGTGAAACATAAAGCTTGGCCAGTATACTATGAGTTTTGAACCAATGAGCTGGCTCCTATTAGTGAATCAAAAACACTTATATATCAGTCGGAATGGCTATTGAAATCATCTGCAGAGTGACTATTTGCATTAGGTGTAAATAGCACAATGTGGTTATTTGTACTCCAATAGTCTATACTATGATTTTACCACAAAACACCATTGTGATACTATGGTTACTGTTGTAAAACCATGGTTAATTTTTGTAAGGAAGGTTAGGGATTGGTGTAGGGTGTCTGTGGGGCTCTAAATAAACATAATAAACACACTGCAGTGATACTGTATGTTAGTATTTAATTAGTAGTGCAAACAGTATCTGCCACTATTTGCACTGGGTGCAAATAACATCTAACACTATTTGCACTTAATGCAAAGAAGATGCTTTTGGTTTATACTGTATTTACATGTGAAAGTGAAATAAAACTGTAAGTGTTACTTGAGGCTTGTGATACTTCAGGCAGTGCACTTACTGACTGGTTGTTCATATGACAATGTGTAGTTAAAGGCACATGTTTTGTTGTAATCAGTGGAATTTTATAAAATAATAAATAAATGACTTAAATATGTTACATTCATTTATTTCTGATTTGTTCTGATATGAAATTACCTCAGTTATTTAGCAACAGGCTGCTGAGGGCAGTAAATGCAATAAGAATGGCATTTCTTATTTCCAAATATGTCTTCATCAAAAGCACAAAAATTGTTAAGGGAACAATTAAGTAACCGGAATCGTTATGAGGAACTGGAACCGTCAAGTTCCTTAAGTTCCGAACTTTTGTCACTTCTTTCCTTGTCCTAAAGATCCTGAGATAATCTTATATTCATTGGCTCTTTTACTTTTGCTGTCACAGTAAATTTAATATCACAAAAGTGAATATTAACAATAAAACATGGAAAAATCTATGTTGTTTAGAATAAGTTGTACTGGCTAACTTTCTGTGTGTATAGGAAGGGTTAACTGTGATGGTTACTTAGTATCATCTTGCACAGTAAACAACCCCAAAGTCTCACATTTGATATGTGGTTTCATGTAGCTCTCAGGGAGGACTTCAGTGTGTATTAAGTTCTTCTGCAGTTGGACTGACATTTGTGCGGATTCAAAGAATTCCTTTCTGACAAATCAAGATGGACGACATCATATTTCTCTTGCTTTTGCAGTATAAGAGACTTTCCAAAAAACTAACAAACTGGATCAAAGGTCATACTCTCTTTGATATGAACCCCAAAAGACTACATATAGTTTTGCAAAGCTGTAAATTCTAGACTTTTTCCCAAATTCCTCATTCACTTTCATTAGTCTGAGTGTCCCACATCTCCTCACCACTCCCCACTTGCCACATAACTTTTTAATGTTCCCCCTCTTCTTTTAATTAGGGCTGATATTTACACTAGAAGGGGGTGAGCATGTGCAATTTGTGTTTTCACATCACACCAGAACAAGGCAGTCTCCAGCACAGAATGGGGAATATTTTTCCCCTGCCATTTTAATTCAATCCTTTGGTTGAGTGAGTTGTGGGAGAGAAACTTGTGCACAGAGAATCAACCCACCGGAGAGAGCAGCACCAGCAGCTCTCTGCTTTTTGATAGACTTAATGATGTGGGTGCTCTTTCTTTGTCAGATCCTGTGCCATGATTTGGATGTCAGAAGTGAAAGAAAGAGAGAGGAAAGGAGACAGAAGGGGAGTTTGGGGTTGAACATAGGACAGTGTGATGGGGAACGTGTGATGAACGATGGATGAAGTTGAGGTATGAAATGTGGATAATGGAGATTTGGGATGAAACAACAATGATGATTGCCAAATGCAGATCTTTTTTCTCTAAATTCTTGCAAGCGCTCTTTGATACTTTGCCCATAGTTGTAATTTATTAAATATTCCTGTCTGTCTAAAAAAACAGCACAACATTGGGTAAGCAAAGTTGTAGTGCAGGATTCTAGATGCAGCTAAGGCGTTTTTTTGTAGAATACCCTATTTATCTTCAAACGAAATGAGAGTTTAGTAGATTAATGTTGTTTTACAGACAACAAAATATATCTTTTATAGCGATCCTTTTTATTTTACTCAGGATATAGTACAATACAGAAAAATAAATATGAGAGATTTAAGCTGTGCCAACTGCACACCATGTCGGATGATGTTAAGAAAAAACAAGGTTACAGTGCCACTTACAAAGAAAGAAGAAAAAAAATCACACAAAAGTGCCATGGTATTACCATGGCTTTGTTTACATTTTATATTATATTATTTTTTGACATGGTATAAGAACCACCCACTAGCCCAATGACGGAATCCAGTGACGTAGGTAAAGGGCTTTTGCATGTATGTCTTTTCTTTCGCTGCTGTAAAAGATCGCTTGAAGGGATAGTTCACCCTAAAATGAAAATTCTCTCATCATTTACTCACCCTCATGCCATCTCAGATGTCTATGACTTTCTTTCTTCAGCAGAACACAATGAAGATTTTCAGAAACATATCTCAGCTCTGTAAGTCCATACAATGCAAGTGAATGATGGCCAGAACTTTTAAGCTCCAAAAAGCACATAAAGGCAGTGTAAAATTAATCCATACGACACCAGTGGTTAAATCTATGTCTTCTGAAGCGATATAATAGATGTGGGTAGAACTTACAGTTGAAAAGAGCTGTCTGACATGGGTTCAACTCTGTTCTTTTAAATCCAGCATTTAGAACGTGATGTCTCCTCAGCTCTCGAGGGATTATGGGATTGTAAAGTGTCCAGTCGATCCACACTTCAGATTCTCGCGCACATAGTAGGTCATCCGGGTATTTCTTAATGTTTTATGAATACTGAGGATTCAGACATACTACTCAATTTACATACTGTTTTTGCCATATTATATTGTAGGGTGGTATGGATATTCAGACACAACATATATTTCGCCTGCGGCAAAGGTTGTGCCTTAAGAGGGGCACAACCCACAACAAGAGAACAGAATTCTCCTAAGTTTGACATTTAAAGAGACATTTAAAATGATACTGTAACATTAAAAGGGGTAAAAGGGAAAGGAGGTGGCTTGACAATATAAATAATAATTTAATGATTAACTTAAAGCAAAAGACATACAACACCCACACACATACAGGGCAGCTGCCTGTAGCTCTCTCTCTCTGCCAAACTGCCGCCTCCAGCCACCTTTATCCCTCTCGTCGGCTTGATTAGCCTGATTAGGGGCCGGGCATGCATCATCACGTCCCCGCCCTCCTCCTTGCCACAGGTACCAAACATGAAAGGGAAAAAAACATTGAGTACATTATACTGTATGTGGCATTTGGGTAAACTTTTGGCATTCTGAGTGAACTTTCAGTGACCTGGGCCTGGTGGAAGAGAAGAGGGAGAGAGGAGTTGGTGAGAAGAGACAAGTGTGCACACTAAAACAAATTATGTGTTGGATTTACTTATATATTTTACTAAAATATATATGTAGCATTTTTGCATCATGCTTTTTAAGTAAATACAACATATGGTCATTTTATGTCAGCATAACTATAAAACCTTTGTTAGATATACACAACTGTATCAGTTCATTACATTTTATTTACTTAAAAAGGAATGTCTCATGAATAAGACAACTAATTAACAACTAATAGCATGTTTTTTTTTTTATAACTTTATTTCTCAAAAGAAAAGAAAAGAAAATAATGGTTAAGGTCAGTCATTAATCAATCGATTCCTCAAAGAAATGCACTTAAGCTGCACACATTCACATATGCAAGGAAAAATCACCAAAGGAAACACTTATCAATCTAATGGTGACTTTACACAAAACAACTAATTACAGTAAAACAACATCAATAATACTTAAAAGAGCTAAAATCTCTATGAGTTTTTAGCAACTAATTAAATGCCCCAATAAGTTCCTTTTGACCATACAAACATGCATAAATGATTCCAGCGCATGGGCTTATGGATATTCCCCACAACCTCAGTTCTGTAATTGATCGTTTGAGTTAGTAGTACTTAAAATCTTTAAAATGATTTTTAAGCCAAAGAAGTTCAAGGAACTCACAATTATTCTTTTACTTTATGTATCACTCTAAGTTTACCTTATAGTATAATTAATATTTGTAGGTGTAAATTGAAGGTGTAAACAACACTTGCCACACAGCGCGGCTATTTGCACCCCAATAGTCTATTGGAAATATAGAAATGTATGACTAACAGCAATGCGAGTGTCGCTTCAGTTGCATAGGGTGTAACACAGGTGAGACAGTGCCTTTTTCGACCTGGGTTCGATTCCGCGTTTGTTGCACTCTTTTCCCCTTTCTGTTTCCTGTCTCCTCTCTTAATTTTTTTTTATTTTTTATTTTTTTTTATGCTTCTTATAATGTTACATAAAAATTAATATAAAGGTAGTTTTACTATAGTAATATTGTAGTAACCATGTTTTTTGGTGGAAACCATAGATTTGATGCAATTAACAATAGTGTAATTACAGAAATATGATGTTAATATACAGTAGTAACCATGTCTAATTTTGTGGTTACTGTGATTTTACTACAAAATACCATGGTTACTGTAGAAAAACCATGGTTAATTTTTGTAAAGAAAGGTTAATGTTAGGTTTAGTAGTAGGGGTTGGTGTAGTGTGTCTGTGGGACTCTAAATAAACACAATAAGCATTCTGCCATTATGCCAATATACTGTAAGTTAGTATTTAATTAGGGGTGCAAATAGTATCTGATACTATTTGCACTGAGGTGTTAATAGCATCTACCTTTATTTGCACCAGGGTACAAATAGCATCTGCCTTTTTTTTTTGTTTTTTTTTGAAGTCCATAATAATAGGACAGTTACAACCTTCCAGAAGTTTCTTCACTGCCCTGTGGTGCCAAAGCTATTATTGCCCTCTTCACCATTCTTCTTATTTGTCCAGGAGCACATGCCTCATTTACTGTGTTCTCTGTTCTTGTTCTACATGTTAAATTATGCAGATAATGGCGGTCCATAGGTGGCCAGGCCTGCTGTGGGGGCATATGGCCTCCTCTGAGAGCTACAGACAGGAACTATGATACCCTTCACCATATGTGCATCGTCTCAGCCTCTCTGCCTCACTCACACAGGAACTCTCCTCTGTCACTTCCTTTTGGACCTCTCTCCAATGTCTCACTGTCAAAGCCAGTCACTGTTAGTGCCTGTACACCTTTCAGAGCCAGTCTCTTTTCAGTGAACTCTAGGTGACTGACCTTCTACCTGCAAGCTGTTCACTTCCCCTTTTATGATCAGTGTTGGGGAAGCTGGTTTGAAAGTGTAGTTTGCCTGCAACAAACTACTAAAAATGTAAAGTAGTTAAACCATTGTCAAGCTCCGCTTTTGAAAAAGAAGCTAGCTACACTGCATGCTTATATAATTTAATCAGAAACATGTCTTTCTGGCTCAAAATCAATGTGGATTTTTGAGTGACTAAAATCTCAATTAGGGTAACAGCATTAAACTTGAAAAGATAGCATTTACACTAAACACAGAAGCAACTGCAACAACAAAATTAGAATACATCCTAATTTATATTACAGAGTCAAAAGCATAAAACAGCAGCATTTAGCTAAATATTTCTTTATAAAAGGAAGATCTAAAAGTGCCACGCAGGCACTCAAATCGGTGACATTTTTTTAATTGGCTAATTTACATGCAATAAACCAGAAAAAATCTGACTTTCCAACACTATATATCAGAAAGAGGACTGTTTAGGCAAGTTAGCGAGATATTACCTCAGCTTGCTTGACTGACTGCACACACAATACAATGAGACATTAAAAACAGCGATGTAGCATTTTGTTGTGCTACCTTGTACTTGTAGTGGTAAAATTAATTTAAAAGATTGCTGTCATGCTACTGAAAAATTTAGTTAAATTAGTAGCATCACTTAACCCCCCTTGGAACTAGCTAATTAAAAGTAGAGAAACTAATACCTGAATTACATTTTCCATTAGCATGACATTAGTTCAGCTTTTTTGAAAATAATGTAGCTTTTCCTGTCTACATTTTCCAACAATTAACGGTATAACATGACCAAATGCTACAGTGTTGTTTTTTTATAACACATTGTTTGCGCATATAGCATCACAGCCGCGCAAGAGGAAGTTACATTGAAATGCTGTCCTCTGTCCCAAATGTAGTGTTGAAAAATCTGACTCATTCTCTAGTGAATTGATTAGTCCTAAACTGTTCTCTCAGGTAGCATTGGAAAGTCCTTGGAGTCATTCAAGTAAATCAAAAGTCCCTTCTCTCTTTCACTTGTAGCACTGAAGCATTGATGCTCTTCATGTAAATAAAGAGATTCAAAAAAATTATTCACTGATTCTTGGTATTTTAGGTCATATTTTAATAGCAAAATATCAAGTTAAATTCTGATGTTCATTAATATGTTTTCGACTAAGTTATATAGTTTTTAGTTGTATGTAGTATTGATTTATCTGTTTAAGTTGATGGTCACCCAAATTAAGATTGTTCACTGAAAAACAATACATTTTGTGCCAGAAAAATTTGGCTCTGATTAAATTATAAACTATATCATTGTATAGTTAAAACAAAATGATCACACGTGAAGTCAACATATTGCTACCAAATGTTCCAGTACCCTGACATTGGTCCTATTCTGCTGAGTTACTGAGAAGCGGCATTTCACATCAGACATTTTTGTATCAGTTCACGTGTGTTTACATGTGTTATTGTGTTTGCATAATTAATGACAAGCACCATTTTCCCTCAGAGATAAACTTTTTACTCAATTGACATTAAGTTTTGGGTTGGGGTTGGAGCGCATGGTTAATAAAATATGCATTTCTCTTCACTGTATTACATAATTTACAACTACTAACAACAAATCACTTAACAACTTGCTTTTAATGCCCTCTGGAAACTGGAGCTCACACGTCACTATATGTTCAAAAACTTTCCCCACTTCGGCCACTGGGGCAGTATTTCGAATTTGGGTAAGCACAGACTGATTTCAGCAGAAGAACTTTCGACTAACTGTCGCCAAATTGACAGTGAGATCAGTCTGTTTAAAAGTTAAGTAGCTTTAATGTAGTTAGCTACTCTTTTAGTAGGTTGTAGTGTAGCTAACAACATTTTCAAAAGTGTAGCTTGACTATAGTTTAACTACTGTACTTTAAAATATTAGTAGTTTCCCCAACACCGCCCTTCTTTAGGCATGAGAAGTATTTCGGCCACTCAGACAGTTTGGACGTGTGCCCAATATCGCAGAGACATCTGGACACTTTTGGCTGACAAGACTATGTCAAGTCTCCGTGGTCCCCGGTATTGGGGTCACATTTCTAAAAACTGATGGACAACCTAGGGTGCAGAGTGGCTATTTAGAGATGTTGAGTGTATGTGGAGAGCTCTCTCAGACTACAGAAACAGTCTTGCGGGTAGTTTTGCTGTTTTGCACAGCTGGAAAAAAGGGATGAAAGATCTCAAGATTTATATTTTACAACTGAAAGCTAAGATGAGTCTTACCTTTTTGTTTGCAAATTTTTTCCATATAACCCAGCTCATCTCGACTCCTTGTCATCCTTGTCGTTTGAAGCAAATCATGAAAGTAAATTATGTAATAGTGTGCAACTCAACCAAGCATCATTTTAATAATGCATTTCCTCATTAAATGATCAAAAACTAATTGAATCAGTCTTAATGACTGAGAGAAATGGACAGTTGGATCTCCTTAAATTATCAACAAAAATGTATTATTTTGTCAGTTGAGAGGCAGAGAGATGTAGAATCTGTAAAGATAGATGTTTATTCAGCCTTACCTTTCACATTCCTTTGCATTAAAGGTATTTTATTCAACAGAATGGAAATATTGGCTATATATATATACAGTACTATGCAAAAAATGTAGGCACTTGTGAAAAATGTTGCATAGTGAGGATGTCTTCAAAAATAATGACATAAATAGTTTTCATTTATCAATTAATGTCATACAAAGTCCAGTAAACATAAAAAAGCTAAATCAATATTCAGTGTGACCACCTTTGCCTTTAAAACAGCACCAATTCTCCTAGGTACACATGGACACAGTTTTTTTTGGCTGTTGGCAGATAGGATTTTCCAAGCTTCTTGGAGAATTCACCACAGTTCTTCTATCTATTTAGACTGTCTCAATTGCTTCTGTCACTTTATGTAATCTCAGACTGACACGATATTCAGTGGGGGGCTTTGTGGGGACCATGACATCTGTTGCAGGGCTCCCTGTTCTTCTATTCTAATCTTTTCTATTTGCAAAAGTAATGCTTGGGAGTCTTAACATTTATATTTCCTATTGACACACTGAAGTAGCAGATATAAATAACCATCTTAAGACAAATGCTTTTGTGAAACATCTTATGTGCCTAAGACTTTTGCACAGTACTGTATATATATATATATATATATATATATATATATATATATATATATATATATATATATATATATATATTAGGGGTGTAAAAAATATTGTATCGTACGATATGAGGCACACTATACAATAACATATGTATTGTATGATACATAAACACATTATAGTGTAATTAAAAGCAAGCAGTGCAACACTGAGAGCTGCAAAACAATATCCTCTGCCGTGAGGGGGCGCTGAGCGCTCACAGGAAAAACAGAGCAACATATCTACAGTACACAGGTGAAAAGATCGATGGCAAATGGCAAGTAGATTGTAGCGTTACAGCTTGTCGAATTTGCCAAACAATGGTGTCATGTCCCGGCGCAACAGTACATCAAACATTTTGTTTTATTTACGCCAACATTACCATGCAAATTGGTGGATTTGCTGTGCAGAAACACAGCAGCAGCAAAGTTGCATTTATCAGCCAGCCTCTTCCAGACGACACGGAGCATGACACTGAGCAAGACGCTCGTAAGTAACAAAAACAAGCTTATTCGAAACTCTGACAATACACAAGACTTATTATTCTCTGGTTTTGACAATGAAATATAAATGGGTATCAGCACAACACTTGCACACATGTTATAAGCAGGTAATAACGCTGGTAAAGTTTACATGCAAAGTGAAACAGGGGAAGAGGCCAAAAAAATTACGTGTGCCGATCGATTTTAGCTCAAGCCACAAAATAATATTGGATTATGTGTATATATCATAAAACCAGAGGTCAGGTTCCTCTGGAGTTATTTTTTTCTTGCTACAGTCCAGGGGCGTAGTTTCCAGAGGGGATGGGGGGTAACCCCCCCAATAATCAAAACAAGCAAGTACAACCCCTCCAATATTTATACCATGATCAATGGAAACATGTAGATGCTTCACGCTGCAACCCCCCCAATATTCAAGCCAACTCTATGCCCTTGCTACAGTCACTTAAACTTGTTCACAGGGGGCTTTAAGACATTAAGACATGATTTTCTATAAAGCTGCTTTGAAACTACGTGTATTGTGAAAAGTGATATACAAATATAAATGACTTGTGTAGACAAAAAAAACAACAACAACAAAAAAAAAAAATTCTCAAGAAAAACATGAAACATTTAAGTTCATATAGTTTACAATCAAACAGAATTAATGCAGTGCTGTTGTTTAAGTTACTTTATTATAGAGCTCTACTTTTTGTTGCCAGTGTCAGACACTGTTGTGTCATTTATGACAAAATAAATTTATGTTCAATTCTTGAATAAGTTTGAAAGAAACATTTGTGGGTGCTGTTTTTTTTTTAAAATTATTTTTAATTTTTAATCATATTGTATCGTATCATGAGGCTTTGTATCATATCATAAAAATTGTGTATCGTTACATGACTAAACGAACCAGCGCCCAGGCCTGCCACGGCCAACGAGCCAGCACCTATGCCTGTGGCCTTGTCCGCTGCCATGACTACGCTCCCAGCTGTCCGGAAAAGGAGCAGAAGGAAAAGGACACCTTCTCCCCAGTTGCTGCCAGTGCTCACGACCATGGAGGTCGTTCCCCAGTCGCTGCCAGTGCTCACGACCACGGAGGTCATTCCCCAGTCACTGCCAGTGCTCACTACCACGGAGGTCATTACCCAGTCGCTGCCAATGCTCACGACCACGGAGGTCGTTCCCAAGTCTCTGCCCGTGTTCACGACCACGGAGGTCATTCCAGAGTTGCTGCCAGTGCTCACGATCACGGAGGTCGTTCCCCAGTCGCTGCCAGTTCTCACGACCACGGAGGTCGTTCCCCAGTCACTGCCAGTGCTCACTACCATGGAGGTCATTCCCCAGTCGCTGACAGTGCTCACGACCATGGAGGTCATTCCTGAGTCTCTGCCCATGTTCACGACCACAGAGGTCGTTCCTGAGTCTCTGCCCATGTTCACGACCACAGAGGTCGTTCCCAAGTCTCTGCCAGTGTTCACAACCACAGAGGTCGTTCCCAAGTCTCTGCCCCTGTTTACGACCACGGAGGTCATTCCAGAGTCGCTGCCAGTGCTCACGATCATGGAGGTCTTTTCCCAGTCGCTGCCAGCTCTTGTCGAACCTTCCATGGCTCTGCCTTCCATGGCTTCGCCCCTCGAGCCTCCCACGGCTCTGCCTTCCATGGCTTCGCCCCTTGAGCCCCCCACAGCTCCGCCTTCCATGGCTTGGCCCCTCGAGCCTTCCACGGCTCTGCCATCCATGGCTTAGCCCCTCGAGCCTCCCATGGCTCCGCCTTCCATGGCTTTGCCCCTTGAGCCCCCCACGGCTCCGCCTGCCCTTGTCGAGCCTCTCCCAGCTCCGCCTGCCCTTGTCGAGCCTCTGCCAGCTCCGCCTGCCTTCGAGCCTCTCCCGGCTCTGCCCTCAGAGTCTTCCATGCTCCGCCCGCTCCCCCTGAGACTCCTCCTCCAGTGGTTCCGCCAGCTCCTCCAGAGACTCCTCCTCCAGTGGCTCACCCCACTCCGCCTGCTCCCCCAGAGACTCCTCCTCCAGCGGTTCCATCTGCCTTCCCAGAGCCTGCCAAGACTCCTGACCCAGTCCTTACCCTGAGGTGGTCTCCTTGGTCTCCTGGCTGTCCGCCTGATCTGATCTGCTCTGGTCTCCTGGCCGTCCGCCTGATCTGCTCTGGTCTCCTTGGTCTCCTGGCCATCCGCCTGATCTGCTTCGGTCTCCTTGGTCTCCTGGCCATCCACCTGATCTGCTCCAGTCTCCTTGGTCTCCTGGCCATCCACCTGATCTGCTCCAGTCTCCTTGGTCTCCTGGCTGTCCACCTGATCTGCTCCAGTCTCCTTGGTCTCCTGGCCATCCACCTGATCTGCTCTGGTCTCCTTGGTCTCCTGACTGTCTGCCTGATCTGCTCTGGCCTCTTTGGTCTCCAGCTCCACTTTGATCCTCACTCCCACCGGCTCTGCCTCGGTCTTTCAAGCCCCCAGCTCCACCTCAGCCCTCTGAACATCTGGCTCCAGCTTGGTCCTCCGAGCCTGCAGTGTCACCCTGGCTCTCCATCCCTCTGACTCCACCTTGGTCTCAAGTCTCCCTGACTTTGCCTTGTTCATCTGCTCCCCTTACCCCTTGTGCCCCCATGAACTGCCTGTTTTCTTTTTCCCCCCACACCCCATGGACAAATATTTTTTTTGGAGCGTCTGGAATCCGCTCCTTAAAGGGGGACTCTGTCATGTATTCCCTGTTTTTGTGCTTAGACTTTTATTTTGAAATTCTTGTTCAGTTCCCCGTTCCTGTTTCCTGTTAGTTATGTAGTTTTCTTTCATGATTGCCCTTGTGTATTTAAGCCCTTGTTTCCCCTGGTTTCTTTGTCAGTCTTCGCATGTGTTGTTATGCTCTGTACTTGGTTCCCTGTGTTTTGTTCCTGTGTTTTGTTTCTTTATATTCTGAGTACTTTGTTTATCTTTTGTTTAATTAAAGCTGTGTTTAGATCCTCATTCCTTGCCTGCCTCATTACAGTCAGTTCAGTATATTTTAATTTAAGTAAGCTTTCAAACTCTATTGTCTTTTATGTATTCTATTATCAAACATAGTTTACATGTATAAAAGTAATACATTTAGAGGCAGCAAACCCAGAACACTTTCTCATTTACTTGTGTTAATTTCCAAAACCCTAAACACCCAATCAACATTTCACACATTGATATGGACTGTTTTAACCTACAGTAGATCCTGAGACATTCTGCAAAGCTAGCTAGAAGCAAGGTTTCTTGGTTCAGGTAGGCGTTTAATTGTGCACCCTGTCGCTTACAGTTCCACACACTCAACAGTTTCACAAGCAAATAGTTACTTAAATAGTCCCACTTCATTACATCATCAGCATAACAACATATAACACCGTGGCCTTCCTTGCCCAATCTCTCTCCCCGACTGCTGCCGGTGTGGCTCTTTTAAGCCGCTCTCCCGTGCTCACTGAAATTAGAGACAGGTGTTAGACATAAATTTAGCTCAGGTGTAAGCGCCCTTACTGCTTTCTCTCTCTCCGGAGAGATGCTTGACCACGCCCCCGCTGCCACACATACTACAGATTACAGCGTAATCTGGTAAGTAATATTAGAACAATCGTATTAGTCCTGTTCATTGCTTTGTAATTTAACATGTCAGTAAAGCAATTACTACCTTTCCTTCTTTAACAAACATTTGGTGCTTATGTCTGTTCTCTGTGATCTTAACAGGAGAGCTCACTGGTTTTTTCAAGGGCCAAAGTTTCCCAAGTTACAGTGATGCTAAGACAGCAGTTGAGAGGTGGAGTCAGAGAGGGTTTCACCCCATGCATATAGAAAGATCAGTAAGGCTTTGATCAGTCATTGCAGTCTAGAGTTGTATACAACCTAGTTATTCCTGGCATTCCTGGCATTATGGCAAAAGCCAGGAAATACAAAGTGAGTAAACACATTAAAACTTACATTTGCTAACACAAACACTTAACATAACCTAACTGCAACCTATGCCGTTGATTTTGGGTGCTGATAAACGTAAGTTTTATGGATCTACATTTTAGGGATCTATATCCGTCTGTATCAGAAGATACAGTATGCATTTGGAATATGATGGTCTGTGTTACTATAGAAAAATGCCACTTTTAAATGAGTAATGATTCATTATGGTTCAATTCAGAACCAATTTCAGAGCCCCAGAGCAGCAGTTTCCAGCCAGCAGCAGTCTCAAGTCGGAAGTCAAAGGGTGATGTCATGATTTACTATTTTGTTTGTTGATTGCCAGTGCCCACCCCATACACCTACCTCTAACCCAAACCATACTGGGCATGCTTTACGATATGCGCTCTTAGCTCCGCCCTGACTTCCAGCCTGAGACTGCTTCTGGCATGAAAATGCTGCTCTACAGCTTTGCAGCTAGACATATCTCACCAATTTTATATCACTCCAGTATCTGTTTGTGTTGACTTTATCAATTTTTGGAACATTTAAAAACATAAGAATTTTTCAACAATTGCACTTAGGAACATTCTCACAAACTTAAAGTTTATATTCAGATTATTTATTTATTTATTTTAAAGAAGAATTTCATGAATCCAGCCCCTGGAATATATTTTAAGGTCATGCCAAGGACAAGATTTTGTCAGATGCAAAGACTTGAACACTTGACCTAACTTCAGAATCCTATCCAGATTTTATTCACTGCTGTGAATGAATTAGAACATTTCCATAGATATTGTACAATAGGTTGGGTGAGGGAATGTTTTATTTTCTAGATTGAGTAGCCATGCTAAGAGATTTTTCTCTACGTGTCTTGCCCAGTAGTAGACTTATGTGATAGTCCTGGGCATATGGATCATACTTTTTTTTTTTTTTGGATTTTTGCCCTTTTTCACCCAATTTGGAAAGCCCAATTCCCAGAGCGCTTTTTTAAGTCCTCATGTTCGCATAGTGATTCACCTCAATCCAGTTGCCTCCACGTCTGAGACCATCAACCCGTGCATCTTATTACATAGCTTGTTGAGCGCGTTGCTACGGAGACATAGCATGCATGGAGGCTTCACGCCATCCATCGCGGAATCTGCGCCCAACTTACCACGCGCCCTACCAAGAACGAACCACATTATAGCTACCACAAGGAGGTTACCCCATGTGACTCTACCCTCCCTAGCAACTGGGCCAATTTGGTTGCTTAGGAGACCTGGCTGGAGTCACTCAGCATGCCCTGGTATTCAAACTAGCGAACTCCAGGGGTGGTAGCCAGCGTATTTTACCACTGAGCTACCCAGGCTCCAACATATGGATCATACTTGTATATTTTAACCAGACTAAATAATTCAGTCTTAATCAGTCAAACAGTGAACCCGTCACGACACACAGACAAGGATGACAGGTTGAACCCAGTAGCGGGAGCTCTATTGAAGAAAATACTTTTCAGGTAAGTCAACAGTTATACGAGGGATTGGTAACTTAGCTTGGAATGACAGAGTTCGTGTTTCCAGGAAGAATGTGGAAGGATCGCCACTCCAGTAAGTTGAAGGAATAAGATGAAACCTTAGAATATCGAGGATGAGGGATTCGAGGGTACTGATGTAGCTTCACGAAGAATTGAAGGCAAGCAGGTGAGTCTGAGAGTTCCTTGTGGAGACTAAACAAGGATTGAGTGGGGGGTGAGTATTTATAGAGGTGAGGTATTTGCATGATGGTTTGGGATCAGGTGTAAGAGATTAGTAGTCTGGTGAGAGAGAACAGAATGTGGAGTGAGAAGGGGAGTCTGGTGTGGATGTGGAACTCCCGATGTTGAGGCCAGCCCCGTCCACGTGGAGCAGGACACTGGGGATGGTTTGCATGGAAGCTGGTTAACAGGGCTGGGTCCAGCATGTCATCCCGAGCCACCCATGATCTTTCTTCTGGGCCCTACCCCTCCCAGTCGATGAGGTACTCGAGACGACCTCTTCGATGTCGAGAGTCCAAGATCTCACGCACGCCGTAGACTGGGCCATCGTCTAGGAGCAGCGGTGGAGGGGGGCCCACAACCTCACCATACCCTGGGGAAGAAGAAGACAGAGATGAGTGATAAGGTTTTACGAGGGATACATGAAAGGTAGGTGAGATACGATAGTGTGTGGGGAGTTGGAGATGGTATGCGACTGGGTTTATCTGTTGTAAAATAGTGAAGGGGCCTATGTATCGAGGACTTCGCTTCTTGCAGGGCAGTCAGAGTCTGATGTCTTGAGTGGAGAGCTAAACCTTCTGTCCGGGCTGGTAGGGAGGTGGAGTGGAGCGTTGAACATCTGCCTGATCTTTGTGGTGTCGGACGGCTCTTTGGAGGTGGACATGATCAGCATCCCAGACTCTCTCGCTCTCCGAGAACCAGTGGTTGATGGCTGGAACGTCGGAAGGTTCTCCAGACCACAGGACCAGGGGTGGCTGGAAACTGAGCATGCACTGGAAGTGAGTTAGGCTGGTGACTGGTTGGTGCAGGGAATTTTGGGCATACTTGGCCCAGGGGAGGTACCTGTTCTAGCCGTGCTGGTTGTGGTGGCAGTAGGTCCTCAGAAAGTGTCCAATCTCCTGAATCTTTCATTCAGTTTGTCTGTTGGTCTGTGGGTGATACCTGGATGGGAAGCTTACTGACACACCTAGGAGGGAGAAGAAGGCCTTCCACACTCTTGATGTAAATTGAATTGTTGAACTTCCCGAGACATTCAGGGCCACCAATAGCGATCTTTGAGGAGGGTCTGGTGGACTCCAGGATGTCCTGTTCTAAGGGAGGAGTGGACTGTTTCCAGTAATTGTAGGTGGAGAGGAGTGGGGACGTAGGAGTGTCCCTAAGCAATGGAGCAGGTTTGGCGATGGTGGCCTCAGAGATCTGGTCGTCCAGGGTCCAGTGAATGGGACTGACTATCAGAGAGGATGGTAAGATGGTGTCAGGTGTAGTGGTGATGGGATCTGGAGCATGTAGTCAGGAGAGAGCATCCGCCTTGGTGTTCTTGGACCCTGGATGATATGTGACTTGGAAGTGGAACCTGGTGAAGAACAACGCCCACCAGGCCTGGTGTGGGTTCAACCATCGCATATCCCTAAGGTACTCCAAGTTACGATGGTCGGTGATGACTTGAAATGGGTGACGGGAACCCTCCAGCCAGTGGCACCATTCCTCGAGTACCAGCTTGATGGCCGGAAGCTCCTGTTTGCCAATGTCGTAGTTTTGCTCCACCGGGGATAGCTTACATTAGAAGAATGCGGAAGGGTGCAGCATGGTGGGACTCCCCTGCTGCTGGTAGAGGACAGCTCCGACACCGGTGGTGGAGGTGTCAACTTCGACCACGAAAGGTAGTTCGGGATTAAGATGTATGAGGATGGGAGCGGAGGCGAAGGCATCCTTGAGTCGTTGAAAGGCGGCGGTTGCAGACATAGGCCAGGTCAGGGACTTGGGCTTGGAACGGAGGAGCGAAGTGAGGGGTGAGGCGAGGATGCTGTAATTTCTGATGAACCGGCGGTAGAAATTAGCAAATCTGAGGAAGCATTGCAACTTCTTTATTGTGGTCGGTGGTGGCCAAGACTGGACTGCCTGAACCTTCCCTTGGTCCATCTCCACTCCCTCTGGGCCGATGTTATAACCCAGGAATTGGACAGAGGGCTGATGGAAAGTGCACTTCTCTGATTTGAGGAACAAACAATGTTCGCGGAGCTTCTACATGACCCGCATCACATGATGGATATGCTCAGGAAGGTTTCGGGAGAAGATGAGGACGTCATCTATGTATATGATCATGAAGGAATGGAGGAATTCCCTGAAGATCTCATTCATAAAACCTTGGAATATGGAGGGGGTGTTGGCCAGGCCATACGGCATCACCCGGTACTCATAATGCCCTGTGGGCATGACGAAGGCGGTCTTCCACTTGTCCCTCTTCCGAATCCGGATCAGGTTGTAAGCGCTGCGCAGGGCCAGTTTAGTGAACACCGTTGCTCCTCTGAGCAATTCCAGGGCTTGGGCTCTTGGAGGGAACAGCGTTCTTCTGCTGCTGATGGTGGAGGATTAGACACCTGTGGAAACAATTTGGACCCCAAGACAGCACCTCTCCTGACATCCAGGACACCACAGAGAAGGGTGCTAGTGTCGCCATGGAAGTGGGAATGTACGTCGAAGAAGAAGATGCGGAAGTAGCAGAGGCTGTGGCTGCTGAAGTCTCATTCGGGTCTTGTTGAGACGTTACAGGGATGTTAATAGCTCAGCGGTGAGCAATGTCTGTCATAGTTGATTCACCAGAGTGTCAATCATATCATTGAAGGTGGTCAGATCGGCTCTTGCTGGATTCATGGTTGTTGGGTCTAGTCTTCTGTCACGACACACACAGACACAGATGACATGTTGAAACCAGTAGCTGGAGCTTTATTGAAGAAGATACTTTTCAGATAAGTCAGCATTTATATGAGGGATTGGTAACTTAGCTTGGAATGACAGCGTTCGTGTTTCCAGGGAGAATGCGGAAGGATCGCCACTCCAGGAAGTCGAAGGAAGAAGATGAAACCTTGGAATTTCAAGGGATTTGAGGGCACTAATGTAGCTTCAAGAAGAATTCAAGGCAAGCAGGAGAGTCTGAGAGTTCCTTGTGGAGACTAGACAAGGATGGAGTGGCGTGGTGAGTATTTATAGAGGTGAGGTAATTGTGTGATGGATTGGGATCAGGTGTAAGTGATTAGTAGTCCAGGGAGAGTGAACGGAGTGTGGAGTGAGAGGGGGAGTTCAGTGTGGATGTGACAGAACCTTTATTGTTGTTCTTTTCCTGTACTGCCAGGAGTTTCTAGTTCCTTTATTACACTTATAGGTCTAATAGGACTTCTTTTTTCCAACATCAATTTCATGAAGACACGGGCCTCTTTGGGCATTGAAACCCTGGATGGTTGGACTCTAGGTTCTGTTGATGTCACAGTCCAATCATATGGGTCAAGCTGTGGAGTTTTCCTTCTGATGGTTAGCAACTGCTTGATAATTTTGTGTCAATTCATAAAATGACAATGATGTTTGATTAACCATTAATTCTACTGTAGTATGTTTTGAAAACAATGTTTAGTTTTGCAATTCCATTCGTGGCAATTTCACACTCAACTTTAAGTATACTTGATATGTGTGCTAACAAGCTTTTCATTCTGTTTTTTTTTTTTTAGAATGCGGAGGCCTTGTTGCAGAATGTGAGGTGCAACTTGATCCTGCAGAAAGACATTAATGAGCTCGGAAAGTTCATAACAAAAACTTGTACAGGGTGGAAATAAACAAAATAAATAAGATGCTTCTTTTTAAATGTGTCTTGTGTCTGTTTCTATAAACATTTAGTTTAAATACATTGTAATGCTGTTAAATACATTTAAAATAAATAACCGCTAACCTCTTTTACATCATGTAAAATAATTTTCCAAAATTACTCATGCGCTCCACTACTGACACTATTACACTTGAGTATAAATGACAGCGCATTACTTATTTGTACACTCAGTGCAACTACCATCCTGAATCTGTTTCACTGACTAGTATTTTACTTGTTTTACACTTTTTGTAAATACCATATAAACTGTTTTTTAAATGTGTGAAAAAGCATTTATCACAATCGGCAGTAGGTGTAAATAGCATCTACCTAAATAGAAACTTAGTGAAAATAGCATCTACCAACTATGTACACCTAGTGTAAATAGTATTTAACACTATTTGAACTTAGTGTGAAGATGCTGATTTTTTGCTATTTACACAGTGTAAGTAGCAACCATTGCTTTTTGCACTAAGTGTAAATAGCATTTACCTACTATTTACAGGGTTGGGGAGTAACAAAATACATGTAACGGGAAAATGTATTTAAAATACAAAATATAAGTAACTGTATTCCACTACAGTTACAATTTACATTGTTGGCATTTAGAATAAAGTTACATTCAAAAAGTATTTTTATTATTGAAGAGATTACTTTGTATTTTATTGTCATTTGTTTCATTTAATATTTAGGCCTTTCAGATGGAAAACATTTATACATATAAATGATGCAATCCAAAGTGCATTTGAACAGCGGCGAAACACTTTCTTATGATGTGTTACATTCATACGAGCAGACAGAGAAGTTTGGAGCGGAAGAAATAGAAATAAACCTTGTGTAAATTACGCTAAGCTAAAATAATATTTCTAGCCATTTTAAATGCATATGTTACCAGGCAGGATAATATTTTTTTATCAGGAAAATTCACATTGGATCATAATTTATTTTTTCTAGAAAGACCTTTGATATTAGGGCAAAAATCGTATTCTTGATAATCATTTTTGTATTGTTTTCCTGTCAAAATATCTAAAAATCCTTAAAACAAGATCAATTTGATTAATCTTGTTTTAGAAACAACACTGCATAAGATATTTAGGTTTTTCAGAGAATGTATTTTTAATGTGTATTTTGTCTTACTGTACTGACAGAACAAGTAAAAAAAATCTACCAGTGCTGTAGAAGTAATTCAAAGTATTTAGAATACGTTACTGACCTTGAGTAATCTAACGGAATATGTTACAAATTACATTTTACAGCATGTATTTTGTAATCTGTAGTGGAATACATTTAAAAAGTAATCCTCCCAACCCTGACTATTTACACTTGGTGTAAATAGCATTTAATGCTATTTGCACTTAGTGTGAAGATACTGATTTTTGCTATTTACACTTATTGTAAATAGCAACCATCGCTTTTTGCACTTAGTGTAAAGAAGATGCTTTTTGTTGCTATTTACACTTGATGTAAATAGCATCTACCACTATTTGCACTCAGTGCAAAGGAATGTGAAAGCTAAGACTAAATAAACATCCATCTTTATAGATTCTGCATCTCTCTGCCTCTCAACTGACAAAATACAAAATTTCTGTAATAAAAAATTAATGTACAGATTTTGCTGTTTTGGAAGGAAATTGGTATTTTAATTCACCAAAGTGGCATTCAACTGATCACAAAGTATAGTCAGGACATTACTGATTAAAAACAAAACAGCATCATCACTGTTTTAAAAAATTAATTTTTGATCGGTGATGATCTGGGGGTGCTTCAGCAAGGCTGGAATCGGGCAGATTCATCTTTGTGAAGGACGCATGAATCAAGACCCGTACAAGGTTATCCTGGAAGAAAACTTGCTTCCTTCTGCTCTTACAATGTTCCCCAACTCTGAGGATTGGTTTTTCCAACAGGATAATGCACCATGCCACACAGCCAGGTCAATCAAAGTGTGGATGGAGGAACATCAGGTCAAGACCCTGTCATGGCCATTCCAATCTCCAGACCTGAACCCCATTGAAAACCTCTGGAATGTGAACAAGAGGAAGATGGACGGTCACAAGCCATCATACAAAGCCGAGTTGCTGCAAGGAGTGGCATAAAGTCACCCAACAGCAAAGTGAAAGACTGGTAGAGAGCATGCAAAGATGCATGAAAGCTGTGATTGAAAATCAGGGTTGTTCCACCAAATATTGATTTCTGAACTCTTCCTAAGTTAAAACATTAGTATTGTGTTGTTTAAAAATTAATATGAACTTGTTTCCTGTCTGTCACTCACTCGACGTTGTGTCAATGTAGTGACACTAGGGGTTCGCTCTTGAGAGCCCCAATCACCTTTGCTTTATTCAGAAAAGGCCAATGAGCGCATGTGTGTGTGTGTGTTCGTCCCGTCACCTTATCTTCTGCTGCTGGAATTTACGGTGCATATCAGTGGTCACCCTCGCACGGTCAAGTGTTGTGCTTCCCCTGGGCGCTTTGGCGGCTGAGTCCACAGGTGTTAAAATAGTATATTCCAAAAGAGTTTATTGTCTCTAAAAGAGCTCGCACAAACGATTGGCGTCTTTTTAAAGATGTCCTTTCGCCTTTGTGCTACGGGGTGCGGCTGTTATCTCTCCCCACTGGATGGCCATGAAATCTGTCTCGAGTGCTTGGGTCGCCAGCATGCTGAGGCAGCTTTCGTGGAGGGGTCATGTTCTCACTGCGAGAACATGCCCATGAAAACGTTATGGTCACGGCTCTCTTCCTTCTTCGTGAAGCAGAGAGCCACCGCGGCTGCTTCCCGACCCGGTCCATCTTGGGTTGAAACTCAGGCGGCTGTGTCAGCGAGTGCTGCGGGCAATCTGGATGTGGATATGGGAGTGTTCCCGCCGGCTCAATCCCCACAGACCTCCCAGCCCCCAGCACGCTTGTTCTGCCCAATAGGGTTCACAAGTGAGGTAGGCGGTCTGCCTCAGGGCGGATTTAATATCTCGATCGGAGCTCACGACGAGGATGAGATATCGGTTACAGCATCAGAGGGTGGGCTTCTGCTTATGGAAGCGGATGAATCTTCTGAGCTCCCGCTCTTGGGTAGTAGAGCTCAGGATCAGCCAGACGCTGAGTTGGTAGCCGTGCTTGCCCGGGCGGCTGCGAACATCAGGCTTGAGTGGAACACTCCACACTGCCCTGAGCGTTCGTGGCTAAATGATTGGTTTCTGGGCTCAGAGCACGACTCACGGCCATGCCCCGCCCTAGTTCCCTTCTTCCCGGGAGTGCATGAGGAGCTCGCAAAGTTGTGGAAGGCACCTTTCTCTGCCCGTACATGCTTCGCTGGCTCATCCACGCTGACTACCCTCGACGGCAGAGCGGCTAAGGGATATATCAAGCTTCCCCAGATAGAGCGCGCCGTTGTGGTGCATTTATGCCCGCAGGGTGCAGCCACCTGGTGGAACTGACCAAGGCTCACTTCCAAGGCATGTAAGTTTTCTTCGTCACTCGTGGCGAAGGCTTACAATGCTGCGGGTCAGGCCGCTTCTGCCCTGCATGCCATGGCCATCCTGCAGGTCCACCAGGCCAAGGTGCTCAAAGATCTGCACAAGGGTAGGACCGACCCAGGGCTTATGCAGGAACTGCGTACCGCGACCGGCCTCGCTCTATGGGTGACGAAAATCACGGCGCATGCCCTGGGCCAGATGATGTCCACCTTGGTGGTCCAAGAGCGGCACCTGTGGCTCAACCTTGTGGAGATGCGTGATGCCGAGAAGGTCTGCTTTCTCGATGCGCCCATCTCCCAAGGGGGGCTCTTTGGCGACATTGTCGATGATTTCGCCCACCAGTTCTCGACGGTGAAGAAACAGACGGAGGCCATCAAAGACATCCTGCCGCGGCACGACTTGGCCGCCTTTAGGCCTCCGAAGTCCCGTGCCCCGTCTGCCTCTCGCCAGGGATGTCGTCCTGCGGTGCCGGCCCCGGCTCCCCCAAAATCGCCCATATGCCGGTCTTTGAGTAGAAGATCCTCCCACAGGAAGGCGGCACCACCTGCCCACCAGCCGGCCATCAAGAAACCCCGGACGGGCTTCGAGGTGGTCCTGAGATGGGTGACTCGGGGATGAGGCAACTCTCATTGACGACTCTGACCCAGGTGTGCCACAAGCCCCACTCCCACCCCTGGGTCAGCACGAGGTGGGTATCCTAACATCGCCGAATGCCTTCTGGGCTCTGGCACCCAAATTGTCAATAAAAGAGCAGTTTCCTCATTCCCTGGGTCATTCTCCAATGCTCACCCCCTCCGGAAAATCGAAGAAACAGTCTGTGTCGAGGAAGGATCGATACATGGAAGGACATGTCCTTCAGGTCGATGGCCGCAAATCAATCCTGATGTCGCACTGACCCCAGGATGTGCTTCTATGTTAGCATCTATGTTAGCCCACCCGCTCTCTTGGACACGATAAAATAAGGGCTGTAGAAACCCTTGTGCGTCTTGGCTAGAGGGACGGGCACTATCGCTCCCTTCGCCAGAAGGGTAGTGACCTCCGCCCGAAGGATCGAGGTGGGCGTCTGGCGAACTTGATCGTGTAGCTGAGACGGATCGTCCTGATAAGCCATTGCGATGGGCTGGAGAGTGCTAACCAGGCTCCCAGCCTCTGTGCTAATGGCACCAGGAGGATGGCCTTGGCGAGGGGCAGATGGAGCGCAGGACTTCGGAGGCCTGTAGGTGGCCGAGTCGTGCCATGGCAGGATGTGTTTAATGGCCTCCGTCTGCTTTTTCACTGTCGAGAACTGATGTGCGAAGTCCTCGACAGTGTCGCGAAAAAGCCCCCCTTGGGAGATGGGTGCATCGAGAAAGCGAACCTTCTTGGCGTCGCACATCTCCACAAGTTTGAGCCACAGTTGTCACTCTTGGACCACCAAGGTGGACATCGTCCGACCCAGGGCGTGCACCGTGACTTTCGTTGCCCGTAGAGCGAGGTTGGTCACAGTGTTCCTGCATCAGCCCTGGGTCAGTCCTACCCTCGTGCAGATCTTTAAGCATCTTGGCCTGGTGGACCTGCAGGATGGCCATGGAATAAAGGGCAGAGGTGGCCTGGCCCGTGGCATTGCAAGCCTTCGCCACTAATGACAAAGTAAACTTAAAAGCCTTGGAAAGGAGCCTTGGTGGGTTCCTCCAGGTGGCTGCATTTTGCGGGCATAGGTGCACCGCCACAGCATGCTCTACCTGGGGGAGTGTCGAGGGGAAGCGTGCTGTGGCGGTGCACCTATGCCCGCAAAACGCAGCCACCTGGAGGAACCGACCAAGGCTCCTTTCCAAGGCTTGTAAGTTTACTTACCGAGCCCGCGAGCGTGTACGGATGGAGAAAGGCACCTTCCATGACTTTGTGAGCTCCTCGTGCACTTCCGGGAAGAACGGCACTGGGGCAGGGTGCTGCCGTGAGTCGCACTCCAAACCCAAAAACCAATCATCCAGCCGCGAATGCCCAGGGAAGGGTGGATGTTTCCACTCAAGCCCGATGTTCACAGCTGCCCGGGCAAGCACGGCTGCTAACTCAGCATCCGCTTCATCCTGAGCTCTACCCCCCAAGAGCAGGCGCTCAGTAGACTCGTCCACTTCTGAAAGCAGCAGCCAACCCTCTGATGCTGCAACCAATAATTCATCCTCAACGCGAGCCCCGAACAAGACATTAAATCCACCCTGAGGCGGACCGCCTGCCTCGCTCGTGAACTCTACCAGGCAGAATGAGCATGCTGAGGGATGGGAGGTACATGGGGACTGAGCCGGTGGATAGACTCCCATAGCCGCCCCCAAATCGCTCATGGCGCTCGCCGTGTGCTTCAACACAGGACGGACTGAGTTGGGGAGCAGCTGCAGTGGCTCTCTGCTTCACAATGAAAGAAGAGAGCCATGACCGCAATGTTCTCATGGGCATATTCTCACAGTGAGAACATGTCCCATCCACAAATGTTGCCTCAGCGTGCTGGCGACCCAAGCACTCGAGACAGATTTTGTGGCCGTCCGATGGGGAGAGATAACGGCCGCACCCAGTAGCACAAAAGCGAAAGGACATCTTTAAAAAGACTCCAGCCGTTTGTGCGAGCTCTTTTAGAGGAAATTACTCTTTTACGGAATTGCTCTTTTACACCTGTGAACTCAGATGCCAAAGCGCCCAGGAGAAAAACAACACTCGACCGTGCGAGAGAGACCACTGATCTGCGCCTTAAATCCAGCAGTATGTGGAATGAGGTGAAGGGACAAACACAATAGATGTACTCGGCTCTGAATGAGTGGTGCACGCCAGCTTTTATACCTATAGGTCCGGGGCGGAGAGTGGCATGCAAATTCCACTCGGCAAGTCTCATTGGCCTTTTCTGAATAAATCAGAGGTGACTGGGGCTCTCAAGAGTGAGTGACAGACAGGGAACAGGCTTGTGTGGGAAGTGACATTTAGATCCAGGTGTTCTCCCCTGCTTTGTCTCCTCCTGGCCATGATGCTGACATTTAATTAGGAGTACAATGAAGACAGTACTCCAGATTGAGCTTGTACTGAATCTGACCTTTTCAGCCCTTTGCTCTGATCTGTCATTATAATACCAGCCCACAGAAAAACACTCTTATGATAAAAATACCAAATCACGCGCCTAACTGCAGAGAGCAGCTCAATTTAAGGCTGGGGCATTAAACCTGCGTCCATTGCGTGTCTTCCTCGATACATTCAATTATTTATTCAATGCATATCGCTCACTCACACTCATTCCTCCTGTATCTCTCTTTCTCTCTTTCTCTCTTTACCTCTCAGGAAAAGACACACACGTACTGTTAAAAATAATCTAACAAAAACACATTTCTCTGTCTCGCAGTTACATTATCAATAGTGTTTCGATTAATCATCTCTTATGTAGGCAGTTGTGGCATGTTTGAGAAGCCTCTCCAGAAATATTTTTTTATTGTTTAAAGGTCACTCTTTCATATATTCAGTATGAACTTTGTTTCAACTTTGTCTCAGATGTTTCTCTAAATGAGAGAAAAAGATGAGAAATGATCTGATATCTTTGTAATTTTTGAATTTTGTTATTGAATATCAAATATTCCTTATTAATCCGTCCCCATTCTGTTGCATAAAATTGTGAATGTGAGAGGTAATACAGAATAACCATGCATTTCTACAGATTATGAATTATAATTACAGATTATCATTGTGTCAATCTCTGGATGCTTTTTGAGTTTATCGATCATTAGATGCATGGGTAGCATCAGTTGTTGTAGCAGGCTGAACTAATGACTTATGTGATTTTAAATTCAGATATCTGTCTAATCCACAGTGTTGTCTGAGACTTCTTCTATTTTTTTCAGAGACATCCTCAAAGTGTCTGCTTTTAAATGGAAGAACCTCGTGAATAATTCATGTTGACCCACTTTTCCCCCCATTAGCTTGATATAGTGTTGGAGCTCAATAGCAGACAGTGCTTGACAGGTCCTCCAGGTGTGGGAGTTTGCTTTTGAAATAGAGTTCACCTCTTTATTTCTTATTTATATTTTAAGGGAATGCATTGTTTTAAAATACCACTGTATTGGTTACAGAGTGTGGGAGTGTCTATCTTCATCTGACACTACTCTGGGTGTGTTTGTCTGCAGTACGTTTTGGGAATTATCATCTCGGGGGTCATGTGGATGGATGTGTTTGCTGTCACAAGCCAGGCCATTACTGCAGGAATAACAGTCAGGAGAGGAGTTGGCTGGACTTGCAGGTAGAAGTAGGTTACATTTACATGAATTACAGACATGTTCCCACCTCTCCCAGTGCCCTTCTGCAACCCACTTAGTTTGGTTTGTAAGTGCTATGCTTTATTGGGGCAATATTATACACATTTGTATATTTTCATATTTTTCTCTGGAGTCCAAATAATTGTAGTCAAGGTTTCTTGCACCAAAAACAGTCATTTTGTTTAAAGTTTTGCAAGACTATTTTCCACCATCTCTCTGGACTTGAGGGGATATAAAGCTGCATAAAAATGAAAGCTAATGCAATGACATGTTCTTAACTATATAACCCAAAGGTAGCATACTATAGAAGAAGAATAACAAAGGACCCAAGACCGAGCCTTGTGGCACACCATACTTAACCTGTGTTTAATTGGACATTTACACAAACAATGTGGTAGCAAACTGACAGATAGAATCTAAATCAGAGTAGCGCCTGTCCACAATACTACACTTTTGTAACATATTACAGTTGTCCCTTGTGTCCACTTATTATGTTAGTAAATATTTCTTGCAATAAATAGTCATACTTTAGTGTATAGTTTAAACTTTTGAACCTTAAACAGGCTGTTATTGTATCTTTAATATTTCAATATGTAAATGACCTCTTTTCTGACTGATTAACCTCTGCACGTGCAATGAGTAACAACACTTCTGCCAAGTTGCTTAATATCAAACAGTCAAAAGTATGTAGACATGCCTGCTTATATGTTATTTTGCTCATGGTTGTAACATCTATACCATAATTAATTGTTAACACTTTACAATAAGGTTCCATTCGTTAACATTAGTTATTGAATTAGGTATCATGAACTAACTATTAATAATATATTTTTTACAGCATTTTTTATTTTTTGTTAATGTTAGTTAATAAAAATACAATTGTTCATTGTTAGTTCATGTTTGTTTATAGTGAATTAACTAATGTTAACATATACAACTTTTGATTTGAAAATTGTATTACTACAGTATATATTGAAATTAACATTAACCACAGCACATTTAGAGATTACTAAATGCTTTAAAAGTTTTGTTAACTAATGTTAACAAATGGAACCTTAATGTAAAGTGTTACCAATTAATTTTGAAAGAACAGTTTTGCAACTTAATTTCAATAAATAATATACAGGTGCATCTCAATAAATTAGAATGTCGTGGAAAAGTTCATTTATTTCAGTAATTCAACTCAAATTGTGAAACTTGTGTATTAAATAAATTCAATGCACACAGACTGAAGTAGTTTAAGTCTTTGGTTCTTTTAATTGTGATGATTTTGGCTCACATTTAACAAAAACCCACCAATTCACTATCTCAACAAATTAGAATATGGTGACATGCCAATCAGCTAATCAACTCAAAACACCTGCAAAGGTTTCCTGAGCCTTCAAAATGGTCTCTCAGTTTGGTTCACTAGGCTACACAATCATGGGGAAGACTGCTGATCTGACAGTTGTCCAGAAGACAATCATTGACACCCTTCACAAGGAGGGTAAGCCACAAACATTCATTGCCAAAGAAGCTGGCTGTTCACAGAGTGCTGTATCCAAGCATGTTAACAGAAAGTTGAGTGGAAGGAAAAAGTGTGGAAGAAAAAGATGCACAACCAACCGAGAGAACCGCAGCCTTATGAGGATTGTCAAGCAAAATCGATTCAAGAATTTGGGTGAACTTCACAAGGAATGGACTGAGGCTGGGGTCAAGGCATCAAGAGCCACCACACACAGACGTGTCAAGGAATTTGGCTACAGTTGTCGTATTCCTCTTGTTAAGCCACTCCTGAACCACAGACAATGTCAGAGGCGTCTTACCTGGGCTAAGGAGAAGAAGAACTGGACTGTTGCCCAGTGGTCCAAAGTCCTCTTTTCAGATGAGAGCAAGTTTTGTATTTCATCTGGAAACCAAGGTCCTAGAGTCTGGAGGAAGGGTGGAGAAGATCATAGCCCAAGTTGCTTGAAGTCCAGTGTTAAGTTTCCACAGTCTGTGATGATTTGGGGTGCAATGTCATCTGCTGGTGTTGGTCCATTGTGTTTTTTTGAAAACCAAAGTCACTGCACCCGTTTACCAAGAAATTTTGGAGCACTTCATGCTTCCTTCTGCTGACCAGCTTTTTAAAGATGCTGATTTCATTTTCCAGCAGGATTTGGCACCTGCCCACACTGCCAAAAGCACCAAAAGTTGGTTAAATGACCATGGTGTTGGTGTGCTTGACTGGCCAGCAAACTCACCAGACTTGAACCCCATAGAGAATCTATGGGGTATTGTCAAGAGGAAAATGAGAAACAAGAGACCAAAAAATGCAGATGAGCTGAAGGCCACTGTCAAAGAAACCTGGGCTTCCATACCACCTCAGCAGTGCCACAAACTGATCACCTCCATGCCACGCCGAATTGAGGCAGTAATTAAAGCAAAAGGAGCCCCTACCAAGTATTGAGTACATATACAGTAAATGAACATACTTTCCAGAAGGCCAACAATTCACTAAAAATGTTTTTCTTATTGGTCTTATGATGTATTCTAATTTGTTGAGATAGTGAATTGGTGGGTTTTTGTTAAATGTGAGCCAAAACATCACAATTAAAAGAACCAAAGACTTAAACTACTTCAGTCTGTGTGCATTGAATTTATTTAATACACGAGTTTCACAATTTGAGTTGAATTACTGAAATAAATGAACTTTTCCATGACATTCTAATTTATTGAGATGCACCTGTAAGTGGACTGGGTAGGGAAAAGCAGGGAAAATTCTTTCAGAGAAGCTAGAAACATCCTTCTTTCCATGAAATGACACCCTATAATGAACAGCTCTCAGCTATTCAGGAAATGCCACATTGTTAAAAATATAATGGAATATGGAAGGATGGTTGGATTGGTTTTTACTCTTATTCTTGAGAAAAGTAGAACTGAGTGCAGCTAAACAAGACACAGCCTCAGTAAGATAACTGTTGATCACCAGCATGCAACCTCCATTTGCATGATGTGTTGAATGCTGTTATAGCTTTTGACTTGCCAAATCCAGTCACTGTATGGAATTAGTATATTCTTTCATTCTTCTTTTCTGAACGAACTGTGAACAGAAAAGCTGTTTTGCTAAAAATTGATGTCTCAATATGCAGAGTAACTCATCATCTGTGTTATTTAAATTATTAAAACTCATGTTAAATATTCACACTCATATTCTGTGATGTAATCTCAGATATTCATGCCATATCTAAATATCCGCCATGAATATTTCAGCCGTGAAGAAGAGCGGAAATTAATCTAAGATCTATTGTTAGAGTAACCAGACTTCTTTCTTATGCAAAGAAATCAATCAAATTCATATGATTTTACAATCTCTGAATAGCACACTCTATCATGCACATTAATAATTGCATCTCAAGGTGAACTTTTGTCAAAATATCATGAGAATGTGCAGGAGATGCATTTTCCAGCTTTTAAAACTTGCTCAAAAAATATGAAATTTCATAAAGTGTTGTTTATAGTATCCTGTCATTTATGTTATAATGAGAACTGCGGTAGGCTGTATGCTACCAGGAAGCTGGGCACCAGTGTCACTTGTCTACTGCATAATGCCGCTTTGCTTGTCTTGGTCTGAGTCATATGCTCTCTGCGGTGGATGAATGTCGGATCCGTGTTCATTGCTTAAATCACAGGATTTCGAACCAAGCTGCAGATAAGATAATTGTGCTTTCCTCCCTTTCTCTGCATTTCACAGTATCTGTTCAGACCAGTAACATTTGCTCTCAGCTACCCCCGCTATTCTCTTTTTCTCTAATGAAGGGCGACATAAAAAATGTGAATGTAAGAGATGCACTGTCAAAGAGAGCTGTCCACCCACTAGCCAGTTGTTACAGGAAATGTGATAAAGAAATGCTTACACGTTGTCCCTCTCCAGCGCGCGCTATCACCATTGCTCTGCCAAATCGACACAAACACACACCAGGAATGCAATCCACACCTACTCCGGAACAACTGTTTCTATCTAGGCATAGCTGTTGATATTTGTCTATGATTTTCGGAGATGAAGTTGGTCCTATCTTTCTCTATATACAATCCCACACACATACACACAAATATACACACATTTTGATTAATGAGGAAGCTGGCTAATGTTGCTGTGACAGTGCTCCCTGACAGTCCTAGTGAGCTCTTTGTGGAACCCGAGGAACATCTTATTAAGCTGATTGATTACCAAGAACTTTCTCCAGGTTTCTGTGGCCTCTCTAAAAGTTCAGCTCATGTAGACACCACATCATCACCAGCTGACCCAGACAACTGTCTGGACCTCATGGGAATAATACCATTGGGGATTGGCCATGTTTATTTTTTAGGGTCAGTGAAACCAATATCAGCCTGTTGCATCATAATGGTAAACTGGGTACCAGTTAACTTTAAAATTCATGGGTGTATCACCAAACATTATTACAAACTCGGGTCATTAGAGAACCACTATGTATAGCTATCACAAATGGATCAACAAAATTCCCAGATAGCGTCAAATTTTCAAAACATTTTCAAGACAATTTGAAAATAACAGAATATTCAGAAATATTTCTCTGTTTCATTTTTCATATATGAAAGAGATGATGCAATAAATATAAAACAGGGTTTATTACTTCCACACTGAAATTTCATGAAACGCAACTGGCTGTGAAACACTTTTTGTATCTAGATAGACACAAAACTTAATTTCAGTAGTACACCCAAATGACAATAGCCAAATCATACTATTCATGTATTACACTTGCCATAGTTTACTTCCATGTTGCTTCTTTGTCAAATAGCAATGCCAAATGTAAATAAAGTCAATCACTGACACATCAGCATCACATTAAGTTAGAAATAGCATGTATAAAATTTGTGTACATGCATACTGATAATTCACCATTGTCACACAGGAAATGAATGTGATATAGTATTTATTGGTATGAATATAGTACACTTTTGTCTTGTAATAAACAAAGAAATATATATCCTGTGATAGTAAACTTATATAGATACTAAATAATTATAAAAATATGATTTATGGAAGCGCAAAAAAAAAATAAAAAAAAATAAAAATAAAAATAAAAAACACTATTAAATATCTAGTGTCTTTAATTACCCTATAGGTAATTAAGCAGTAAAAAAGGCAAAATTGCAAAAACATAATATATATATATATATTATGTTTTTGCAATTTTGTCTGAATAGTGTAACAAAAACACCTTTTTTTGTTGTGTTTTTGTTACACTATTCAGAAAAGAAAAGATGAGGAATACTAAAGAGGTGTGGGCATAACTAAAAAAAATGGATGGGGTACAGGGGGTGAAATGAGGTCCCGGGTCACTTAAGACCCAAGATATGTATTAAAGGGTTAATTATATTAGAATTTTTAATAATAATAACATTGAACCAAGACACCACATTTTAACTATCAATCACTGCTATATTTGGTCCTATGACTAGTATTACCGTTTTATCAGAATATACAGTTGTGCTCAAAAGTTTGCATACCCTGGCAGAAATTGTGAAATTTTAACATTGATTTTGAAAATATGACTGATCTTGCAAAAAAACTGTCTTTTATTGAAGGATAGTGATCATATGAAGCCATTTATTATCACATAGTTTTTTGGCTCCTTTTTAAATCATAATGATAACAGAAATCACCCAAATGGCCCTGATCAAAGGTTTACATACCCTTGAATGTTTGGCCTTGTTACAGACACACAAGGTGACAAACACAGGTTTAAATGGCAATTAAATGTTAATTTCCCACACCTGTGGCTTTTTAAATTGCATTTAGTGTCTGTGTATAAATAGTCAATGTGTTTGTTAGCTCTCATGTGGATGCACTGAGCAGGCTAGATACTGAGCCATGGGGAGCAGAAAAGAACTGTCAAAAGACCTGCGTAACAAGGTAATGGAACTTTATAAAGATGGAAAAGGATATAAAAAGATATCCAAAGTGCCAGTCAGTACTGTTCAATCACTTATTAAGAAGTGGAAAATTCGGGGATCTCTTGATACCAAGCCAAGGACAGGTAGATCAAGAAAGATTTCAGCCACAACTGCCAGAAGAATTGTTCAGGATACAAAGAAAAACCCACAGGTAACCTCAGGAGAAATACAGGCTGCTCTGGAAAAAAATGTGGTTGTTTCACGGAGCACAATACGACGATACTTGAACAAAAATGAGCTGCATGGTCGAATTGCCAGAAAGAAGCCTTTACTGCACCAATGCCACAAAAAAGCCCAGTTACAATATGCCCGACAACACCTTGACACGCCTCACAGCTTCTGGCACACTGTAATTTGGAGTGACGAGAACAAAAAATAGAGCTTTATGGTCACAACCATAAGCGTTATGTTTGGAGAGGGGTCAACAAGGCCTATAGTGAAAAGAATACCATCCCCACTGTGAAGCGTGGTAATGGCTCACTGAAGCTTTGGGGGTGTGTGAGCTCTAAAGGCACGGGGAATCTTATGAAAATTGTTGGCAAGATGAATGCAGCATGTTATCAGAAAATACTGGCAGACAAGTTGCATTCTTCTGCACGAAAGCTGCGCATGGAACACTCTTGGACTTTCCAGCATGACAATGACCCTAAGCACAAGGCCAAGTTGACCCTCCAGTGGTTACAGCAGAAAAAGGTGAAGGTTCAGCTATACCACCTGCAAGAATATGGGGCCTCATACACAACTATTACAAAAAACTGCACGCTGTCATTGATGCTAAAGGGGGCAATACAGAGTATTAAGAACTAAGGGTATGCAGATTTATGAACAGGGGTCATTTAATTTATTTATTTAACAGGGACAATACACTAGGCATTGTTACACATCGACAACCGATGCCGTGTAAATAGGGCATATAGCATAAAGCTAGTTTGCATCGCTCGTCCCTGGTTAGGCGTTTACATAAAATCAAAACATCAAAATAAAAAATAAAAAATAAAAAACAAACACAATCATCACAAGAAACAAAACAAATACAAAGACTCATATGTATATACAGATAACTATGTGTGTATATGTTGTACCTAAACAATCAATGGCATATTGACATACCTAAGTACATATATAACTTTATACAAAGTCACAAAACATAAAATATAAGTCAGAGTCATAAGTCCTTCTAAGTCAGATGTTGTACTGATAAAAATCACGCCAAAATCAAACAAAGGGAGTCCAAAACAGACTACAGATCCATGAAGCCTTGCCCTCTAAAGGATCAAGCTCTCAACTCCTATTGGATGAGGCACACCACAGAACGTCCCTCAAACATGACATCATCAGGACTTCAAATAATTCTGAAATGCTTCCAAAGTGGCTTCCAGCGACTTCGTTCACCGAATACGGACGTAGCTTTTTGCTGCTCTCCGGTGCAACCTCGTGGCTTAAGGAAGTAATGTCCGACTTGAAACTGTAGCCATACAATCTCCATCTCGCTGGACGAGTTGAGATTACTCTGTGTTCAACCGAACACTCTAACGGATCCGAAGGAGACCGCTGAGCAATTCGCCTCAGTCCGGGTGGTGGAGGACGAATCCCAGTTACCTCCGCGTCTGAGACCGTCAACCCGTGCATCTTATCATGTGGTTTGTTGAGCGCGTTGCCACGGAGACATAGCGTGTGTGGAGGCTTCACGCCAACCACGCTCAACTCACCACGCACTCCACCGAGAACGAACCACATTATAGTGACCATGAGGAGATTACCCCATGTGACTCTAACCTCCCTAGCAACCGGGCCAATTTGGTTGCTTAGGAGACCTGGCTGGAGTCACTCAGCATGCCCTGGGATTCGAAATAGCGAACTCCAGGGGTGGTAGCCAGCATATTTTACCACTGAGCTACCCAGGCCCCAAAACTGTGAGTTCTGATTGCAACTTTAAATCTACAGGCATAGTGTTCCATAGATGTGAACCTTTCACTGAAAAGAATGATTGACCCACAGCAGTTCTGCATCTCTGAACTCTACAATTCATCACTACTGTATTTTTGTATCAACTGACAGATTACATCAGGGGCATGGCCATATATACACTTAAATACTGTTTTTATAAATGAAAACTTTAAAAAAAATTATCAAAACTTAACAAATCATACTTTTGGACAATTTGACAATGATGCCATTTCATTGGTTTCTGATCCATTACTTTTAAAGTTTGTTTGTATAATGACATTACAGGTTTAACAACTGATTGAGACAAAACTGATTGTTTTGTTTTATGATTGTGCCATTCTGTTATAACCTACAGTTGAATATGAATCCCATAAGAAATAAAAGAAATGTGTTTTGCCTGCTCACTCATGTTATCTTTAAAAATGGTACATATATTTCCAATTCTCCAAGGGTATGTAAACTTTTGAGCACAACATACTGTAGCAGAATGAAATTAATCAGCATCCAGTCAATGCTAGGGTTAGTTAGGTTTAGGGTTAGTCCTAAATGCAGTCCATCAACTTTGAAAGCTGTGATATTTTATTTGTTCTCTAGAATATATAAAGCTGAGTGTCATCTGCATAACAATTAAAGCTAATGCCATGCCATGTTTCATAATGATATAACCTAAAGGTAACACATACAACGAGGTGCCTTGTGGCAGACCGTACTTTATTCCAAACAATATTTTATATGAAGGGTTATACTTGGCAGAAACAAGAGAAAAAAAATTAGATACAAAAACACCTGTCAGAGCCGAGGCTTAGCTGTTAGTACACATACTCCAACACATTGAGCCAAGATTATAATGCAGACAGTATGAGTTCAGTGATCGGAAGTAGCTTCACTACATTTATTGGTAGCGAGGTGGTAGCTTCGCTAGTTTTTAAATCATGTAACTTTTCAGTAGCGAAGCTGTTTTACTAAATAGGTAGCAGGGTAGTACTGACAAAATCATGCCTTGTATGTGTTTACTGTTGGCAGTTTTGAATCTAAAGATATCCCAATCACTCTTCTGAGTTGGTTCTTTTCAATGAATTGATTTGCATCGGCACAGTCGATTTAATTTGAATGACCCAGACTGCTCATGCACACACTGAATTATGTTGAGTGGTTTCTCACTCGCCAACACACTAACAGAAAACTTTAAAACAAGGAGAACAAAGAGAACGCTGGTTGCAGTGGATATTTATCTACAATCAATGGAAACCAATCCTTTGTTATTTTGTTTGCCAGAGATGTAGAAAGTCTTTATTAAGTTCAACATGTGTGCAGCTTGTGAATGACTACTGCAGGTAAAGACATTTTCCAAAAGATTATCACTTAGTAGCCTACATGAAAACACAAAAAAGTTCCATGGCATTTTGGACATGCATCATTACCTTGAAGCACCATGTAAATACAATGGTATATGAATATGGTAATCATACACCGAAGTACCATGGTAGTACCATGGTATTCTTTGAATGACCATGAAGCACCATGTAAGACAATAGCCTATATAGTAGCCTACATAAGTAACCATAAATGAAAGCACCATGTAAATACAGCATGTAAAATTAATATGGTAATGGTACATAAATATGGCAATTGTATGTCAAAGTAATATAGTATTACAATCTTAAATCAGAGTGTTACTGCCCAAATGTGCTCTCTCTCTCTCTCTCTCTCTCTCTCTCTCTCTCACACACACACACACACACACACACACACAAAAGGAATTTGGCCTCTGAACAAAAGTTTCCAGTATTTAGAGAAATACTTTCAGTATACAGAAATACAACAGCTACACACAGAATTACAGAATAAGATGAATAGTATATGAACATAAGGTTGTTATACAGGAATGTGCAAAGAAACTATGTGCAAAGAGGTATGGATTTGAACAGGTAGTAGTGTAAATATGAAAAAGAAAACGTAAAAATAGTTTTTGCATACTGAACACATGGGTATGTATTGGTAGCATGTATAAATATAAACATTTACATGTTTGTTGTACATGCACATATTGCACCATACTGTATACATGTATGTATACCCCCCCCCCCCCCCCACACACACACACCCCCATTCGTGCTTTTTTAATTTAAATGCTTCACATTTGATTACAGAATTTTTTATTTTTTATTTTGTTTTATTAATCATCTAATTAGAAACTGCTAAACAAAAACTGGACACATATGGAACATTTTCAGCATCCATATAGTAGTAACTAAACGTTACTGGTCAGTCTATAAATTTTTCAGAGGGAGAACACATGGTGCCTCTAACATATTCTTATATCTAAAAAAGACTTTACAACTTTCTGATGATGTCGAAAAGTACATTTTTTATTGACAGCATCTGTCTGTTTGTGAGACTTGCTTAGTACTCATGGCAGGCTTCCCTTATTTTTAGGCAATCCCTGTTATTTTTGTCTCAGCCCATCTTGTCCCTACAATGAAAATGAAAAGCTTGTGCATTAAAATGGGGTGTTCTGAGCAACATTATTCAGTTAATGCTTTTTACATTATGTTCAATAGGTTATCAGCTTAGTGGGATTATTAGGAACAATAGTGGTCAATGGAGCCAGTTCTTGAAAGCCCATGTGATGAATTTGTTTTTTACATTTATACATTATAATTACAGACAGTATTAATAGCATTAATTTGTATTCATTTATTTAAATTTTTGCTCAAAAGGCACTCTAAATGTTTTCATTTCATGTTCATTAAATGTTCATGTTACGTTTAATACAGAATATTGCTTTTAAAAAAACAAAAATAAATAAATCAGGTCACATTTGATGTATTAATGCCATTTTAATTTAAAAATTCTTATCAATACTCATTTTCTTCACTGGATTGTATAAAAATAGTGTCTTTAGATGGCTTTTCAAACACTGAAGTTTTGATGCGACTTCTACAGTAACTGCCTGATAGTAGCAGCACGTTTTCTCAGAAGTGTTACTCAAGAACTAAATCTTGGACTGACTCAAAATAAAATTAAAATGATATGTGCATTTGCTGTGAGACCAATCCTTTCTTGCATGTCTTTTTTATATTTTAAAATAAAACAAAAGTGAGCCTTTAAAGGGTCACTTTCTATAATCTTAAATGCAAGGATGAAAATCATATTTGTGGCACAAAACAATATTGCATAATTTATTTTTTTATTTTTTTAACAATGCAATAATTTCCACATGTGCTCACACTAATCAAAGTGCTGGATTGCCAACAGTTGCCTACATACAGAATCCAGTTTCATCTACTTATTTATTTAAATACTGTGCTCATAATACAAATAATCTCATAACAAAATGCCAAGAGTGCGAGGAAGGTTGCCAGCCTTCATCCTCATTAAGAGAAAATATGGAAAACAAAGGATGAGAAATGATTTTCGGCTCATAACGAGGCCTCAGGAAAAGAGACCTGAGATCCCCTCCATGAAACCTGACTCTACGCCCTGCTCCCCATCACTGTTTGCTAATAAGCACAGAACTTCGTCTTCACCGACTGTTTTTGCTTGCGATCTGCAACATCATTACTATGGCTGTTTGAAGTTTTGCTCTCCTTTTGCACACATCTGCTCGCCTGGCAAGCTCGGGGAATGCAGACACCAGGAAGGAGGCAGGAATGGGCACCGATGAGCGGAGGAATAGAGAGAATCAGAAGAGAGAGAAATGCAAAGGCAAAGCAGGCGAAATTTGCATATCACATAGGAGAAAGAGTCCTGTAGCAGATGTCGATTTGCATATTCAACAGTGGGCTGGCTGAGAGGAGGTTAGGAAATGGTAGCTGGACACTGGCCCATTGTGTTGCAAACCTCTCTAAATGTATAGTGAGCCTGCACAGGAGGGGGTGCAGGTAATGAGGACAACAGACAAGGTAATGAGGACAATAGACAACCTGTTTCGTTCATGTGTGTTAGTGCTGGTTTTTCTAGCATACTGCTGCAGAGTGGCCTGGCCTATTTATGACGGGTGTAATAGGACTGAGCCTCCCTACAAAATGGAAGAATGTTTCTTTTTGTCCTTGATGCAAAAACTGACGGTCCAGTGGCTCTAAACTCTCCCTGCAGAAAACAAACACAGAGTTTTGCATGCTTGCTATGTTTCTTTCTTAGGTCAGCATTAGGATGAGGCTACTACAATGGTGATAAACAGATGAATCTCATTCCTTTTTTTGTGTTTCTTGAGATCATTCAACATGATCACACGGGAAGTCAGCATGTTGTTTCCAAGACTTCCAGTATCATAGGGTCAGCCACATTTTGCCGACTCACTGACAAGCGCCAGCTCCGATCAGACATTTTTTCATTGGCTAAAATGAGTCTGCCTTCCTCTGTGGCGTGACTGGAAGCACATTGCATTAGCAGCAATGGGATGGGTTCTCAAAATGCAGCTGCTAGATTTTTGACTAGTACTCGTAAATATGAACACATTACCCCTGTCTAACACTCTTTGTATTGGTTGCCAGTCCGTTATAGAACTGATTTAAAATTTTAACTTTTTGTTTTTAAGGCTTTAAATGGACTGGCACCTCCTTATCTTTCTGACCTTCTGTGTATAAATACACCTGTTAGATGTATAAGGTCATCTGATCAGAGACTATTGATGGTTCCTATGTCTAGACTGAAGTCGAGGGACGACTGTGCTTTTGCTATAGCCGGCCCAAAATTGTGGAACAGTTTACTTGTGTCCCTCAGAACAGTTTCGATAGAAGCGATATTTAAATCTAAGCTAAAACCTACCTTTTCGATCAGGCTTATAATCAAGCTCAGAGTCTGTCATGGGTAAGCTTAAACATGTGCTTGTGGTGTCCTTTTTTCTTGCATTGCGGTTGTACAGCATAGTTTTTGAGATGTCTGTGATGTATTTTGTGATATCCTTTCATAGTGGTTGTACAGCACAGTGGTCAACTATTGTTGTTTTTATTGTGATTTATAAATAAATTGATGGATATCATGTAGATATACAGGTGCATATCAATAAATTAGAATGTCGTGGAAAAGTTCATTTATTTCAGTAATTCAACTCAAATTGTGAAACTCGTGTATTAAATAAATTCAATGCACACAGACTGAAGTAGTTTAAGTCTTTGGTTCTTTTAATTGTGATGATTTTGGCTCACATTTAACAAAAACCCACCAATTCACTATCTCAAAAAATTAGAATACATCATAAGACCAATAAAAAAAACATTTTTAGTGAATTGTTGGCCTTCTGGAAAGTATGTTCATTTACTGTATATGTACTCAATACTTGGTAGGGGCTCCTTTTGCTTTAATTACTGCCTCAATTCAGCGTGGCATGGAGGTGATCAGTTTGTGGCACTGCTGAGGTGGTATGGAAGCCCAGGTTTCTTTGACAGTGGCCTTCAGCTCATCTGCATTTTTTGGGCTCTTGTTTCTCATTTTCCTCTTGACAATATCCCACAGATTCTCGATGGGGTTCAGGTCTGGTGAGTTTGCTGGCCAGTCAAGCACACCAACACCATGGTCATTTAACCAACAGGTGCCAAATCCTGCTGGAAAATGAAATCAGCATCTTTAAAAAGCTGGTCAGCAGAAGGAAGCATGAAGTGCTCCAAAATTTCTTGGTAAACGGGTGCAGTGACTTTGGTTTTCAAAAAACACAATGGACCAACACCAGCAGATGACATTGCACCCCAAATCGTCACAGACTGTGGAAACTTAACACTGGACTTCAAGCAACTTGGGCTATGAGCTTCTCCACCCTTCCTCCAGACTCTAGGACCTTGGTTTCCAAATGAAATACAAAACTTGCTCTCATCTGAAAAGAGGACTTTGGACCACTGGGCAACAGTCCAGTTCTTCTTCTTCTTAGCCCAGGTAAGACGCCTCTGACGTTGTCTGTGGTTCAGGAGTGGCTTAACCAGAGGAATACGACAACTGTAGCCAAATTCCTTGACACGTCTGTGTGTGGTGGCTCTTGATCCCTTGACCCCAGCCTCAGTCCATTCCTTGTGAAGTTCACCCAAATTCTTGAATCGATTTTGCTTGACAATCCTCATAAGGCTGCGGTTCTCTCGGTTGGTTGTGCATCTTTTTCTTCTACACTTTTTCCTTCCACTCAACTTTCTGTTAACATGCTTGGATACAGCACTCTGTGAACAGCCAGCTTCTTTGGCAATGAATGTTTGTGGCTTACCCTCCTTGTGAAGGGTGTCAATGATTGTCTTCTGGACAACTGTCAGATCAGCAGACTTCCCCAAGATTGTGTAGCCTAGTGAACCAAACTGAGAGACCATTTTGAAGGCTCAAGAAACCTTTGCAGGTGTTTTGAGCTGATTAGCTGATTGGCATGTCACCATATTCTAATTTGTTGAGATAGTGAATTGGTGGGTTTTTGTTAAATGTGAGCCAAAATCATCACAATTAAAAGAACCAAAGACTTAAACTACTTCAGTCTGTGTGCATTGAATTTATTTAATACACGAGTTTCACAATTTGAGTTGAATTACTGAAATAAATGAACTTTTCCACGACATTCTAATTTATTGAGATGCACCTGTATGGGCAACAGTTAAAATGCATAATTTGTCAACTAATGCAAATAATTTTGAGACAGTAAGATGCTTTTTTGAGTAATAAATTAAGATAATGCTTACTCAAAATAACAACTTGGGAAAAGGGTGCACCATTTCCTGTTAATTTAAACACATTTGGCATTTTATAACATCTCAAGTATTCTATAAACAAATTAATCTCCATTGTGATTGGATCAGTCAATGTAAGCCCTCTTTGAACATTTCGCCCCACTTAAAAAACCCCAATGTGTTTTATAGAGGTCTTTAGCCCCTGCAACAGGGGGCATTTTTTATCCCAAATAATATAGTATAATAATATAGTATTATTATAAATGTATTTAATGACCTTGAACAAAACTGAAAATGATTTTTGAAAAACAAGATAAATTTACTTGAGAAGCAAAATTACAAGATATTTTGTCTTGTTTTCAGAAAAATCTAACAAAATGTAGTAACATTTATGCTTATAACAAGAAAAAACAATTGCCAATGGGGTAAGAAAAAAAAACTTAAAAGGGAAAACATGTTTATTTTTGTTACCCCATTTGCAAAATTATTTTTTTTCTTGTTTTAAGCATAAACCACTCTAAAATCCATTAGATTTATCTGAAAACGAGACTTTATGTCATCCTTCTTAAGCAATGTTTTCTTGTTTTAAGGATGTTTAGATGTTTGTACCAGAAAAAACAAGACAACATTTTCATATTTTTTTCTTTTTTTTTTCTTTTTTGCAGTGTATGATACATTTTACATTACTGCAGTAATGTATTCTGTTATGTGTGAAGGTATTGTTCTCTCTCCATCTTTTGCCCAGGTTTCTCACGGAAGATTGAGGCTTTACATTTCAGCAAATCTTGGCAATACCCAAACTTGGCAGAGGAACATATTAACTATATTTTTTCTTTCCAGATATATGATTTTATGGATTGTTTATAATTATTAGATACATCTGACCATGTTCAACATGATCCTCCAGAGATATTTAAAAACACATTTAGAAAAGACATGCCCAACAAAACTACTAGTGACTTTGTATGTTAAGTTAGTTTGCTCCTCAAACTCACTGGCAGCCTGTTAAGCTGTATTGATGATGTCTGCTATTGGAATTGGACAACATTCTGTCTTCAGTAAACACTTTTCTCAGTTGACTGCTCTGACTCTGCCTTCCACATACAGTACATATGGTCTCTCTACTGGTCCAAGCTGTGTTCTCCAACCCAGAACCGGAGAGAGAGAGAGAGAGAGAGAGAGAGAGAGAGAATGAGATAGAGAGAGAATCTGGGGAAATTATAGAGAGAAAATGACTAAAAGAGACAACAAGGCAGAGAAAACAGAGAGAAGAGATTCTCAATGAATTGCAAGGAATTGGTGAGTCACAAATTGAAAGAGGGAGTTTGGACTTGGAAAAAGGAGCTAAAATGGTAGAAAAGGAAATTGAAATGATTGGGACTATTTCAGTTCTTTCTCCAAACCCATAGATTTATGTAACCTCTTAACTTGGAGGGTTCAACCACTTCTTTTCATCTATTCCTGAGGGAAGGAAACTTCTTCGGGTATTTGAAGTCTGCTGAGCTCGAAGCCAAGCTCTCTTTAGAGCCAGAACAGATGATTGACAGGTGTTGTTTGTAGTCATATGTTTGGCACTTTAATATCACCAAGAAGAATGCACTCATCTGACCTGACAGATGTAGTTAATTAGACTGAATATGCTCTGTATAGATGTTATCTAAAGAAACACACCAAACAAATCAAGACTGCCTTCATGTTTCACTTTAAATTCTCTCCCTCTCTCTCTCTCTCTCTCAGTTTTTTCTCTTAGTCTCCTACTTCATACATATCTCTATGGACTCATATTAAGACTAAGTAAAGCATCTGCTGTTTAAAAGTTGGACTCCCACACTTTTTAGTGTTCTGCTAAGAAATACTGTACATATGAATCATACCCCTGCAGAGTCTGAACAAAACGAAAAAGGATGTAAAGATATCTGTGGAAAGTGCAAGGAAAATGGGCCTGACCCGTAACCCACTAAACTGTGAATCCCTGAGCTTTGCAGATACATGAGCACGCCAAGAACAAAGCCAGCCAAATTAACATATGTCTATATCATATGACAAACTCCCATAGAAAATTCTAAACAAAAGGCAGTGTTTTGATTGCTGGGACTGCAGAACAGATGTGGATACACACAGCACATAAACAGTTGTGCACGGTGGAAACAGCACACACTCACAGAGGAGGGAGTGTCAAACTGCTGTGACACACCACTGAACTTCCTATAATGTCTTTTTGTGTTAATGAAATGCATACATATGCATATGCTTGCTGTTTTCTGTGATTACTCCCATTGTGTATCTGGTATTTCTGGGTATCCCACCAAGGCTTTTCAACTACTTTAGTTTGAGATCTAGATGATCTTGATTTCGATGAGTACCAAATATTTTACAAAGTAACTGGGTTTACTACAGGCACTTTTATGTCCTAGGGGTTGATTTTTGTTCAGATTAACCGATTACAGTTATTTTTTTCTTTTGATTCTATCAAGGTCACATTAAAATTGTCAGTAACACTTTACAATAAGGTTCCATTCGTTAACATTAGTTAATGAATTAATATATTTAAACAGCATTTATTTATCTTTGTTAATGTTAGTTAATAAAGAATATAATTGTTGTATTCATTGTTAGTTCATGTAAGTTTATAATGCATTAACAAATGTTAACATATACTACTTTTGATTTTAAAAATGTATTATTATATGTTGAAATTAACATTAAGAAGTTCGGGCCGGCACCCTCTCACGTGATCTTGAGACCCCAGCCCGGTTACGTGCCCAAAGTTCCCACCACTCCCTTTCGAGACCAGGTGGTGAAACTGCAAGTGCTCCCTTCAGAGGAGGAAGACTGCCTTGTCGTTGCTGTGACTAGTTTGCGCCCTGCGCATCTATCTGGACCGTACGCAGAGCTTCAGACACTCGGAGCAGCTCTTTGTCTGCTTTGGAGGGCAGCAGAAGGGGAAAGTCCGTCTCCAAACGGAGGCTGGCCCATTGGATTGTGGATGCCATTTCCATGGCTTACCAGTCACAAGACCTGCCATGCCCCTTGGGAGTTCGGGCGCACTCCACTAGAGGTGTTGCATCCTCCAGGGCACTGGGAAGGGGGGCCTCTCTAGCAGACATATGCAGAGCTGCGGGTTGGGCTACACCCAATACCTTTGCGAGGTTTCACAACCTACGCATAGAACCGGTTTCGTCCCCAGTGTTACGAGGTAACAGCAGTTAGGCCGGGCAGTTGGCTGGGTGTACCGCTTGCATTACGCCTTTCCCCTTTTTCAAGGTAATGGGTGTTGTTTTGTACACAACAGTTCTCCGTAACTGGTGAACACTGGACGCCTCTCTAAATCTTTGGGACTGTTCAGTGACGAACTCGGCAGAGAAGTGACGCCACCAGGCCCCATATGCGTGGTATGCCCCTTTTCAGGTGAGCCCATGTACTTGGGCTCAGTGCTCCATACATGGTGATTCCCCTCTGGGTAATCCCATGTGATGCATTTCCACTGTTCGGTTTCCCCTCTGGTGAACCTTGTGTTTCCCCTCATCAGAGCCTCGCTCTGCTTCGGCCAATGTTGCTGTGTACCCTTTCCATAGATAGAGTCCTCCCAGTGGTATCATTCCATATGCAAACTTCCCCGTTGGTAAGTCCATGTGAGGTATTCTCCACATGTTAACCTCCCACCGGTAGGATGTGGACTCCATAGTGCCCTCCCTCCTGGACAGGGAAGAGCACATCCCAGAGTTATTCTAGAAGGTGCTTGGCGGGAAATTGCTTAACAGCAAATATCAGGAAAGGCCACCGCTGTAGCCTCCTTGGGTAAGTGCCTCCTCCCCCCTTAACAGGACTAGGGAGATGCCTTACCTACACTCGCTGGAAGGTCACAACGTGGCTGAGCGCTCGCTGAGAGGCACGCAGCAGCTTGCCCATTTCCACACTTCCATACCACATGACAAGGTTCAGTGCCTGCGGCATTTCCTATAGGATCACCTAGTGTCACTACATCGACACAACGTTGAGTGAGTGACAGACATGGAAAGTCTGGATTACTGGTGTAACCCCTGTTCCCTGATGGAGGGAACGAGACGTTGTGTCCCTCCTGCCGTGGCGCTGAACCGGCCACTGACATGGCCGGGACTCTCTATCGGCTCATCAGCATAAATCTGAATGAGTGATACATGCCATCTCCTTTTATACCCATATGTCCGGGGCGGAGAGTGGCATGCAAATTCCATTTGCCAATTCTCATTGGCCTTTTCTATTTTAAGCAAAGGTGATTGGGGCTCTCAAGATCGAACCCCTAGTGTCACTACATTGACACAATGTCTCGTTCCCTCCATCAGGGAACAGGGGTTACACCAGTAACTCAGACATTAGTAATTCCAGACTTACTTCCTGTACTAACCTATGTAATTAGGTAACAAAAGACCCACCTCTGATCTTCACTGGCTGCTCGTGAACAGCTTTGACCCACCCTCAAACACTACACTAAGCGGTAGACCACTCACAACAGACTGGGACATCTGACCAAGCAGAGCAGAGTAGGCTCTCTGAAAGGAGGAATTTAGAATGAATCCTTTAGAACGGATCATTGAACGAGTCATTTTTGACACACTGAGAAAAAAGGGTAATGCTGCAATTTAAATTATGAGCAAATTAAAGTGTTTTTTGACCTTGGATGCATGTAAATCTATTGAACGAAAACATTAAAACAAAATTAGGCACGTTTAAAAAATCATTATAGGTGCTCTTTAATAGCCGTCTTCCACTCATCCCCCTTCCGAATCCAGACAAGGTGATAAGCGTTTCGTAAGTCCAACTTCATAAAGACGTACACTCCCTGCAAGAGTTCGAAAGCTGAGGACATCAATGGCAAAGAATAGTGATTATTCGCCGTGATGTCATTCAGCCCTGATAATCTATACGGGGTCTAAGCGAGCCATCCTTCTTCTCCACGAAGAAGAATGCTTGCTCCTGCCAGCAATGAGGAAGGGCGGATGAGGCCAGCTGCCAGAGAGTCATTGATATACAGAGAGTCATTGATATACCCGTTCTTGGCCTCCCTCTTGGGAGCCGAGAGCGAATATAGACATCCCCGAGGCAGCAAGGTGCCAGGAAGGAATTCAATCGCACAGTCGTACGGGCGATGAGGTGGAAGAGTCGCAAGGTTGCACCACGGGACCAGCTGAAAACCGCCCTCAAGTCATGGTATGTCAAAGTTTCTCCGGATAAGTCTGTCGGTTTATCCTGCAATGAAATGCAAGACTGGACAGGGGAAACAGCAGAGTTAAGACAAACAGTGCAACAAACAATAAGGACTTCAAGCAAGAAAAGTGTTGGTTGACTAATCTATTTGTGGGTTGTGCCCCAACACTACCGGTGTCGATTTAGATTGGATTAGGTAAAAGGACAACTGCTCCATGTGATTTCCAGAGACAAAGGTGACTGATATTGTTCAAAATATCTTTGTGTTCTGTAGAAAAAAGAAAGTCATATGAGTTTAAGATGGCAAGAGGGTGAGTAAATGATTTTCATTTACATTGGGTGAACTATTCCTTTAATGAACGGCATAAACCATTCATCCATTTCTCCACTCACATCATCCACTGAGCCACTGAGGGTGTGGGCGGTGATGGCTTTATCCAACTGTACCATAGGAAGCCGCCATTTAGAAGTCAAAATCCATAAAGTTCCCTTCGGCCCCAGAATCAATCAAGGCTGAGACCATGTGACAGTAGATCCATACTGCAGCCAGGCCGGGAGAAGTGTCCGAAGTCCAGGGGTTTTGTCCAATGCTGTTGCACTCGCCAGTAACCCCTTTCCTACTGATGAGTGGTGTCTTTTATCAGACAGGAAGCAGAGAGATGACCGGACCGAGCACAATGAAAACATAGTCCATTGATGAGGCGTCGCTGTTTCTCCCTAGCCGAGATTTGAGTTCTTCCGATTTGCATCGGCTCAGTGTCGGGCTGTGATACTGGTGACCTGGCTGAAGAAGCAGACTGGGTAGGAGGATCAGCCGCCCGGGTAGGTGGAGAGTGCGTCGATGGTGGCATTGACTGACTCAGATAGCCAGATCCACCAAATCATTGAAGCGTGGAGGCAAATCCAAAGATTAAATCTCGTCCAGGATGTCATCGGAAAGCCCATGCAGAAACCGATCCCACAAGCCATGGTCATTCCACTCACAAGAAGCAGCCAGGGTGCAAAACTCGATCGCATAATCTGTCAGTCCAGATAAGACCCTCGCCTCTAGACCTTGAACCGAGCGATCAAAAACTAGGTGGAGCTCCGTGGAAAAGACGTGATAGGAAGCACAGCAGGGATGTCTGTTGTCCCACGTGGCAGTGCCCCATTCACCAGCCCTTCCGGTGAGGAGTGTGATCACACAAGCCACCTTCATCATATCTGATGCAAAAGTAGAGGGCTGAAGAACAGGGAACATTGTGAAAGGAATGTGCTACAGGATCCATTCTCACCTGAATAAGAGGTTGGAGGGGGAATGCCAGAGCCGGTAAAGATGCTTCCTGAGAGGGGCCAGCATCGGGAGATAGGTGGAGCTGCTGCACGACAGAGGTGAGCTCGGCAAGCTGCGAAGCCATCATCTCCAGAGCCCGGTTAGATGTGAAGATTTGATCCTGCTGATGTCCCAGAAAAGCTCTCTGCTGAGAGAGGGCAGAGTGAAGAGTGGATTCCTCTGCTGGGTCTATACTATGCTAGATTGTTCTGTAACGAGAGGTAGTGAGTCAAACAGACCCAAGAGCAGTTCAAAATATTTATTTACAATAAATATGAGTAGTCACTGTGAATATCGAGGATCCCGGCACTGGCTGCAGCAGTGGGAGGGGATCTCTGAGAAGTGCACACACTGTGGCCGCGCAAGGGGCAATCCATGAAGAGTGTGTTCATAGAATGAGTTTGTGCATTGTGGAAGTCAGGAATAGATTTGTAGAATCCTCTATGGAAGCTTAGTGAGGTGCAGAACAAAGCCCATCAGGGTTTTATCAGGTAGTGCAGAGATTTCTCTAAATGAATTGGAGAGCTGCATAAAAATTACTGAAAGGATGATTTTGGCCCATTGGATGCCAGTTGAAGAGTCCTGCTCTAAACTTTGCTTTACAAAAGTCACCTAGTATTGCAAAAAATGCCCAGTCCTTACTCTCTTTCCCTTGACCTTTTTTTATTTTTTATTATGTATTATTTATTAATTTGTGCTCCCATCCATCCTCCTTTTTATTGTTTGGCCCTCTGTCCTCCTCAGTTCAAACTTGTAGCTGCTGTGTAACCAAAATGATATTGATTGGTGCCCTTTGCAGCCTGATAACCTTGTGGTAATAGTGTTTCGGGGGTTGCCATGGATTTTCCCTATAAAAATCTGTCATTTTCTATTATCTATTGTTCAGATAAGCGCCAATTAAATCCACACCACTCTGCACCGCACCAACTACTCTAGAGCATCATGGGTAGCTGTGGCTGCCTGATTCACACGTGTCCTGATAGCCTGTCTATTTCTAATCATGTCCATTAATCAAAATGGACAAGAATGTCAGTCAGAGAGCAAGAGAAAAACACAGAAGGAGGTTTCATCCTCTAGGCCAGTGTTTCTCAACCTATTTCGTCTTATGTATCTGCACAGCCCTACTGGTAGGGTTCAAGTACTTCTTTATTGACAGCAAGCTAAAAATTTATTTTACTCAAAAAAGGTGTATAAAATGAAAATCGAATGAAACACATAATTTATGTTAATGAGAAGACCATCAGATGACTTCTGAAGCAGGCCAGCAGCAAAATATCTTAGTTACTTTCAGTCTTGGGTATATTACTTCTGAAATGTAATCCGATACTGTTAAGAAATTAAACAACCAAAATTAGAAACGAGTAACGAGTACATTTTTTAAGTGATTACTTTTTAGATACTCTTTGGGCACATGATAGATAATGTAATCCATATGTAATCCATATAAAGTAACTGTAATCTGATTACAAATATTTAAACATGTTATGTAATCTAATTACAAATGCTGATTACGTAATCCAGATTACATGTAGCTCATTACTACCCAACACTGGATACATTTGTAAGACTAAGTCCATAAAATGTGGGGAAAGTTGTCATATATATTGATTGCAGCGTGTCCACTTTCCATTTTGAGAAATACAGAATCAGAGTTTATTATAAGTACAATTGATATTGGTGTTTTGAGACAAGACTGTAGGAGGATCGGACTGAATATTATAGTATTTTGAAGGAGAGACAAGTGTGAGTAAGACAAGTAAATGGCCCTTTGAAGTGAGTGTCATCCACAAATTTACACACATTATTGTATTTTTTTTTCCATAAAAAAGAACTGAATAATAAATGTGATATATGTCATGATTTTTTTTAAAATCTATTGACACCCCTAATATTTTTATAGGCATAGTTCACCTAAAAATGAACGTTCTGTCATCTATTATTCACCCTCATGATGTTTCAAACCCATTTGACTTTCTTTTTCAATGTGAAACACAAAATGAGATGTTACACAGACTGTTACTGTAGGAACTGACAGCCCCAGTCAACATTCACTTTTTTATATGAAAGAATATCATTCTGACAAACATCTCCTTTTGTGAACCAAGGAAAAAAGAAATTCATACAGGTTTGGAACAACATTAGATTGAGTAAATGATTACAGAATTTTCATTTTTTGGTGAACGATCCCTTTAAATAGAACAGTAGCTTTTGAGTTTAAGATTTTAATGAAGCAAGATCAAAATCTTTCCAACATTTTTAAATCTGCTCTAGGCATCAAACAATGTGGTTAGTTTTCTTTTACTTCTCTGGATGAATTTCTCCTCTTCTCTTTCCTTTGTCACCCAAAACGTAAAGCTGAATAATAGAATGACTCTCAGTCGCATGAATGCCTGTGTCCCTGTCAGAAAGGCGAACATCTCCAACAGATGGAGAGAGTGAGAAAGGGATGGCAAAAGGGATTGAGGTAGTGTGAAGGCAAGAGATGGAGTGCAGCACATCATACACAGTGACACCTTCATCAAAATTTTACAGCTCTGTCCAGTTGCAGACGTCTTTTTCTAAGCCTACACTTCTCTCTTTGAAAACATACAGAAATTGGGAGAGAGGTGAAACTCACTCTGTGTACTAATGTAAAACACGTTAGCATGTGACAGCATGAATTATTCTCCTTAAAGTGAGCCGCCAGCATCCATATCTGTGCGAAATACAATATTATCATCTATTATGCATCTTTACAGTGAGCGTCCATATTATATATATATATATATATATATATATATATATATATATATATATATATATATATATATATATATATTTATTTATACATACATGTATATGGAAAACTGTCTGGCTGATATCCATACATGAAGAACTGATTCATTTGGACAAGTCGATTTATCAATCCCAGCGGCAGTATAAATATATTATGTGCTCAACTCCGATGGAAAAAACAGGGTTACAGCAGTTCGCTCACAACTCTATGTAGTGACTTTGTATCTAGACAGGAAGTTTTTGAAAACACCAAGTTCTCTCAAAAGTTTGCTTAGTGAAATATCTTCAAAGAGCATGTATTGATCTAACAAAGTGCCTTTAAAAGGATACTGTCAAAAGATATGACATACATCCTAGATTAATTATGGATTCAAAAGATTCATAACATCTCCCTTTCTCCCTCCACGGACCATCTCTCTGCAAAATGCAGACATTCCAAAAAATAAAAATAAAATAAGAAGAATAATAAGAAGAAGAATTTCATAGTGGTGTTGTAAACAGTGGCCCCAAAAACTAGGGTGAATACAAGTACTGTAAACTTGGCAAAGTTGGTCACTTAGGGTGTTTTCACACCTGGTTCGTTTTCTCCCTTGGTTTGGTTCGTTTAGGTATATATGACCACGGCAATCACACTCAGATCTGCACCAAAATGAGGTGGTCTCAGACCGATTGCAAATGAACTCTGGAGCAGTTCCCTTGTGGTGAGAATGCAAACCGACCCAACAGACCAATGAACCAAACAATATGCCTATAAAAACCATGAACATAACTTAGGGATCTTTTGAGAAGACTTCTGTAGATCAGCACTTATCTATAATTCATCATCAAAATGTGGATATAGCCTTTTGGCAACTATATTAGATATAATTTCACATTTAAAATAGGAGCTGTTTTATAATTCCTGAGGTAATTTTAGTACAATCATTTCTCTCTTTTGGATAGCGGCAAAACACAGGTAGGACGGTGTTAGCAACTTTTTAACAAATAAAAATTTTTTTTTAAGGGGCTTTACTCTGCTGTTTGTGTGCGTGTGTACGTGTGAGAGAGGGAGAGATCAGTGAGAACAGGCACGTTTCAATGGAGAAATAATGCAAAAGCAACTAATCACAGATAAAAATAACCATGACGGAAACTTTACTACTCATATCCATCCGAGTGATGGATAATTTGTATTTGGAGCACAACCTCAAACTATGTGACGCTCGAAAATTCTCTAAAATGTATAATGATTGACAATTGTTTTACAGGCATATAATTTTAACTGGTATATCAATGGATGAGCTTAATCCTGGAACAGTGAACAAACATAGTGACCAATAAGGGGATAGCTTGCTCACATGTGACTTTTATTGACATAGTTTTGGTCCGTTTTGAAATGTTGCCTTGTGAAAGCGAACTGAACCATGAAGATAATGTAACAATGTAACAATTTAGTTCCCGTTTCAGAACAAAGAAAATGGTCTACAGGTCTGAAAACGCCCTTAAGCTCAATCTATTATAATGTGTATATTCTTCTATTACAATAAACGTCATGGTTACTTGTGTAACCTCCGTTCCCTGATGGAGGGAACAAGACGTTGTGTCGATGTAGTGACACTAGGGGTCACTCTTGGGAGCCCGAGACACCTCTGGTCTTTGATAAATGGCCAATAAAAATTGGTGAGTGGTATTTGCATGCCACTCCCCCAGACATACGGGTATAAAAGGAGCTGCTATGCAACCACTCATTCAGGTTTAATAATGAGGTGCCAATATAAGGTCCGGCCATTTCAGTGGGTAGTTCAGCATTGTGGCAGGAGGGACACAACGTCTCGTTCCCCCTATCAGGGAACGGAGGTTACACAAGTAACCATGACATTCCTTATCTGTCACTCACTCTACGTTTTGTCGATGTAGTGACACTAGGGGTCCCTATACGAAACGCCACAATTGGCTGAACTGTGTTATGTGAACTGGTGTTGTCTGGTGGGCAGACTACTGTGTGCCTCATAGCCAGCACACGTAACCTCCCCCAACATAGTTATGAGTGTCGAACGGCCCTTTGGGGACAAGTCGACTACTCAAGAGATAGAGACAGGCTTAACCCAGTCGTGGCCTCTTTTCCCCTTCTCTTTTTCCACTCCCTAAAAAAGAAGGGGGATTATCTGACTGGGCTGCCAGGTCTAGTCAGGGGGTGTCCCTCCCAAGGGAAGACACTGCAGAGACCACACCTCGCCCAAAGGGGGGGGGGTATTTAAGTGGAAGAATACATTACATGGTCTTTCCAACCATGTGGAGAGTCTTCAAGGGGGAGGAGTTACTACAAACATGGAGACTGGGGCAGAGGGGCTCTGCCCAAGGAAGATGCAGTTTGCCAACAGGGAAACGAATTAACAGAAGATATATATCGCATGGGGTTAGCCTTACAGGGAACCGCTACATGCGGAGAAACTACCCCAGAACAGGACTGTTAGTTAGCATGTGTACTGGGCCAGCAGCGAGTCTCTCCAAAAACTCGACTGCCACAGGGCTCGGAGGAAGTCAACCAGGGAACAAAGTTTGTTAACACTACTGGGAATTAATTGCTCACGTCTTCAGCTCAAAAGGAGGTGGAAGGCGCTACGTGCAAGCGATACACCCGGCCAGCTATCCCGGGCTTATCCGCTTGTATTGCGTGCCACTACCTGGGATGAAAACGGTTTCACCCGGAGGTTGTAGAACCTTGCAAAGGTGTTGGGTGTTGCCCAGCCTGCTGCTCTGCAAATGTCTGTTAGAGAGGCACCCCTGGCCAGGACCCAGGAAGCCGCTACACCCCTGGTAGAATGGGCTCGTAGCCCTACCGGGGGCGGCATGTCCTGGGCGTGATATGCCATAGTTATGGTGTCAGTGAGCCAGTGGGTGATCCTCTGCTTGGAGACAGTGCTTGCTTTTCGCTGTGCACCAAAGCAGACAAAGAGCTGCTCAGAGATCTTAAAGCTCTGCGTGCGATCCAAATAGATGCATAAAGCAGGCACCAGACACAGCAACGACAGGGCTGGGTCTACCTCCTCCTGGAGCAGTGCTTGCAGGTTCACCACCTGGTCCCTAAAAGATGTGGTAGGAACCTTGGGCACATAGCCCAGTCGGGGTGTCAGGATCACGTGACAGTAACCCAGACTGAACTCCAGGCATGTTTCGCTGACAGAGAACGCTTGCAGGTCTCCTACCCTCTTGATGGAAATGAGCGCAGTCAGGAGGGCAGACTTCAAGGAGAGTGCCTTAAGCTCGGCTGACTGCAAAGGCTCAAAGGGGGTTCTCTGTAGACCGCAGGTGGTAGACCGCGTCCTGTCCAGGGGCCAGACATGGAGATTCCAGAGGTATGGTTGCGGGTGCCAGAGGGTGCCCCGTCCCTGAGAAAGAAGGTCCTTCCTCAAGGGAATTCGCCAGGGGGGCTGTCGCGAGGAGCGTGAGGTCCGAGAACCATGTCTGGGTGGGCCAGTTGAGTGCTACCATGACGACCTGCTCCTCATCCTCCCTGACCTTGCACAAGGTCTGTGCAAGTAGGCTCACTGGGGGAAACGCATATTTGCACAGGCCAGGGGGCCAGCTGTGTGCCAGCACATCTATGCCGAGGGGAGCCTCGGTGAGGGCTTACCAGAGCGGGCAGTGGGAGGATACTTGGGAGGCGAACAGGTCAACCTGTGCCCGTCCGAATCGACTCCAAATCAGCTGGACCACCTGAGGGTGGAGTCTCCACTCTCCCCTGAGGGTAACCTGCCATGACAGCTCGTCCACTGTAGTGTTGAGGTTGCCCGGGATGTGAGTGGCTCGCAGCGACTTGAAGTGCTGCTGAATCCAGAGGGGAAGACGGCGGGTGAGTTGTGACATACAATGAGAGCGCAGACCACCTTGGTGGTTGACATATGCTACCATTGCTGTGTTGTCTGTCCAAACTAACATGTGCTTGCCCTGGATCAATGGCCGAAACCTCCGCAGGGCGAGCAGAATTGCCAACAGCTCAAGCAGTTGATGTGCCAATGCAGTCACGGGCCCGTCCACAGGCCTGTTGCAAACAGCGCCCCAGCCCGGCGTGACAACGATGCATAGAAACGAGAGGTCGGTCCAAGGGCTGAAAAGACGGTGACAGACCGCCGTGATGACCACGCAATGTGTCCCATGGCACCATAAACATCTCGGGACTAGAGTCTGAAGCCAGTGCTGAAGCGGTCTCATATGCATCAACCCGAGCGGGGTGGCTACCGCCGAGGATGCCATATGCCCCAGGAGCCTCTGAAAACATTTCAGTGGAACTACTGTTTTCTGTTTTAACACCTTCAAACAGGCCATCACCGACTGGGTGCACTCGTTCGTGAAGCGTGCTGTCAAAGAGACCAAGAGAGTCCAACTCCAAACCGAGAAAAGAGATGCTCTGAACTGGGAGGAGCTTGCTCTTTTCACAGTTGACCCGAAGCCCTAGTCGGCTGAGGTGTGAGAGCACCAAGTCCCTGTGTGCGCACAACATGTCTCGAGAGTGAGCTAAGATTAGCCAGTCGTCGAGATAGTTGAGAATGCGAATGCCCACCTCCCTTAACGGGGCAAGGGCAGCCTCTGCGACCTTCGTGAAGACGCGAGGAGACAGGGACAGGCCGAAAGGGAGGAGTTTGTACTGATATGCCAGGTCTACCGCCGCAAACCAATCTTGATGCCAGACGCTCGCCAGAATACGTTTTTGCGTCAGCATTTTGAACGGGAGTCTGTGTAAGGCCCGGTTCAGTATTCACAGGTCCAAGATTGGCCGCAACCCACCGCCTTTTGTCAGTACGATGAAGTAGGGGCTGTAAAACCCCTTCTTCATCTCAGCTGGAGGGACAGGTTCTATCGCGCCCTGCCGTAGGAGGGTAGCGATCTCCACACGCAAGATAGCAGCATTTTCGTTCTTGACCAAGGTGAAGTTAATACCGCTGAACCTGGGCGGGCGCCTGGCGAACTGAATCACGTAGCCAGGTCGGACGGTCCGGATCAGCCATTGCGATGGATTGGAAAGTGCAAGCCACACATCCAAGTTCCGCGCAAGGGGGACCAAGGGGACAACGTCGTTGGACGTACCTGGAGGTGGGGCCTTGCTGCGGGGCGGAGCTCAAGGTGCCACACCACGTCGTGGCCGTGCTGAGTCTAGGGACATCAAAGCACTTACCTGGCTCCTTGTGACCACTCCCGGAACAGCCTGGGACAGGGGAGGAAGAGACCTGTCCTCGTAACCCATGGAGACTGCCACATGGGGGGCGGCTGTGTGCCACAGCCGAGCGCTCAGGGGCGGAAAGACCACCACTGGAGCGGCAATCCTGCAAGGAAAAACCTGTGGATGGTGGTTGTGATGACGACTGTGCACACTGGGAATGTGACCCAGGGAAGAAGGAAACCGCTCTTTTGCTGAACTGTTGGGTACCGCAGCCACTTGGGCATGTGGCAAAATCAAACAAAAAGGCAACAAAAGATTTTCCACCCTCCCTGGATGGAGTGGTCTTCTTACCAGTTCCAGGTGAGTGGGTTCCATCATCCTTAGGTTGCCTGTCTCAGGGGCTCTTTGACGACCTCTGTGGGTACTTAGACGCCAACTGTGAGACGGATGGTGTCTGCTTCCTGCGGTGGGCTCCACGCCGGGGCCGGGCAGAAGCGGCGGGCTGCGGCAGAGCCGGTGCAGTCACCGCAGGGGGACACTCTTGGTGATGAGCAGACGGGGTGCAGGATCTTGAGCCGCGCCGGGGCAGGATGTGCCGGATGGCCTCCGTCTGCTGCTTCTCCACCGAGAACTGCTGGGCAAAGTCCTCCACGGTGTCGCCGAATAGGCCAGCCTGGGAAATGGGGGCAGCAAGAAACCGTGTCTTGTCGGCCTCACCCATCTCGACCAGGTTGAGCCAAAGGTGGCGCTCCTGGACCACTAATGTGGCCATCGTCCGCCCGAGAGACCGCGCCGTGACATTCGTCGCTCGGAGAGCGAGGTCGGTCACCGAGCGCAGTTCCTGCATCAAATCTGGGGCGGAACTACCCTCGTGCAGTTCTTTCAATGCTTTGGCTTGGTGGACCTGCAGGAGAGCCATGGCGTGCACGGCAGAGGCGGCTTGTCCAGCAGCACTGTAGGCTATAACCGTCAGGGATGACGTGAGCCTACAGGTCTTGGACGGGAGCTTAGGGCGTCCGCGCCAGGTGGCGGCGCTCTGCGAGCATAGGTGCACCACAAGCGCTTTATCCACCGGGGGAATCGCTGTATAGCCCCTGGCCGCCCCGCCATCGAGGGAAGTGAGAGCGGGGGAACTGCAGAATCGGGGCCGGGCAGTAAAAGATGCCTCTCACAATTTCGTCAGCTCCTCGTGCACTTCCAGAAAGAAAGGCACTGGAGTGGGGCGTGGCTGCATTGAGTGGCGCCGTGAGCCCAGGAACCAATCATCAAGCCGTGAGGGTTCAGGGGAGAGCGGAGGGTTCCACTCTAACCCGACGCTCGCGGCCGCCCAGGAAAGCATGTCCATCATTTCGGCATCAGCCTGTGACTGGGCAATCGTCCCCGAGGGGGGGAGCCCAGCTGAGGCTTCTGCTTCTGACTGGACAAGCCCGCTCTCCGATGCTGCACTCGAGAGCTCATCATCTTCGCGGGCTCCGAAAAAGAAGCCAGACTCGCCGTGAAACGAGCCGGCGAACTCATCCGGAAGCCCAACTGGGGCAGACGAGCGTGCTGGGGAATGGGAGGTCCACGGGGGGAATACCCAGCGGAGGCGATCCCATTGGGGTCCCCAAATCACCCCCAGTGCTAGCCGCGCTGGCCTCATACCCGTAGGTAGAAGGACCGAGGCGGGGAGCCGCTGGGGTGCCGCGACCGCAACGTTGCCATGGTCATGTTCTCGCAATGAGAACATGAACCATCCACAAATGCTGCCTCCATGTGGGTCGCGGCCAGACACAAAAGACAGCGATCATGACCATCCGAAGTTGAGAGATAACAACCGCAACCAGGAATAACACGCAATCGGAAAGGCATCTTTAAAAAGACGTGTCTTTAAAAAGACGTGTCTTTGTTTTCTGCCGCAGCGCCCAGGGGCGTTCTCTGCAGTGCACCAGTGCAGAGGAGGAAGAAGCCGCTGAAATGCGCCATCAGATCCAGCAGAGATGAATGAACAGTAGAACACAATGAGTATGACCGTTTGGCTCCGAAGAGAAAATCTGAATGAGTGGCTGCATACCAGCTCCTTTTATACCTGTATGTCCGGGGGAGTGGCAGGCAAATACCACTCGCCAATTTTCATTGGCCTTTTATCAAAGACCAGAGGTGTCTCGGGCTCCCAAGAGTGACCCCTAGTGTCACTACATCGACACAACGTCGAGTGAGTGACAGATAGGGAACAAAAAAACAAACAAACAAAACAATCATCATTAAAGGGTTAGTTCACACCAAAATAATAAAAAAATCTCATCATTTACTCACCCTCATACCATCCCAGATGTGTATGACTTTCTTTTTTCTGCTGAACACAAACAAAGATTTTTAGAAGAATATTTCAGCTCTGTAGGCCCATACAATGCAAGTGATTGGTGACTAAAACCCCAAAAGCTCCAAAAAGGAGATAATTTCAGCATAAAAGTAATCCATCAGACTCCAGTGGTTTAGTATGTGTCTTCTGAAGCGATCAAATATAAACTCAGCAAAAAAAGAAACGTCCTCTCACTTTCAACTGCTTTTACTTTCAGCAAACTTAATATGTGTAAATATTTGTATGAACATAAAAAGATTCAACAACTAAGACATAAACTGAACAAGTTTCACAGAATGTGATTAACAGAAATGGAATAATGTGTCCCTGAACAAAGATGCCCCCACCAGAGCAGTATCGACTCAACCCCCAGGCCCAATTTTGGAATTTTAAATTGACAGAATACCTCCAATAAAATGTTTCTGTTACACAATCACAGTCAACGAGCACCAAGCCTCAATCAGAATCCCTGATATTGCCATTAAGCATAACAACAGAAAATGTATTGGTGGATTTTGTTCATTTAGTCTGTTTATTTTCAATTTCATTTTAAATTCTCTGTCTCCCTCTGACTTTTCTCTCCTTACTGTATATAGTCTAGAGACCAAGCCTGTTGAACAACCGATAATTCTGGTTAAAAAATTTGTCATAAACAAGAGTCATCTTGAAATGTCAAATCATTACCAAATTTTGTGTGTTCTCCCTAGTCTACCCTCACGCAACCACACTCTCTATGTGTTTATCAATGCAATCCAAATTCCGGCATCCAAATGCAACCACGTCCACAAATAAATCGAAGAGAGAAGCACCAGGTTACCATCACCGCCCAGCGAGCATGCATTTGAGGCATCTGTGGTAAGCAGTTCAACTGTACCGCATAAAACAGGTGTATGGTGTCAATCCTGCCAGACTGAAAATAACTTTAATTGCACTTCACTAGTTGCCCACATTCACTGAAAACAACACTTAGCTGTTACTACCCTTCATTTGTGTCTCCACACACTGAAGCCAACACCTAGCTGTAACACTACACCTAGGACCTTAATCCTGTGCAGATCTGTGTCAGCTCTCTCCCTAGTCTTCCACTACAGTGTGCTAACATGTCGCTGAAGACTGGCCCCACGGCCCACTGGAAAGACTTGGAGGCAGGACTGAGTGTCATGCTGGGAAAAATCACCAGCACCCTGGTTCACAACCTCATAGGCCAGATGAAACTGAGCGACAAGAACTCCACCCATCTGACACAGGAAGAAAATGACTTAAAGCTGCAGTCCACAAAGACCCAAAAGGTGCTAATGTATGCCATGTGCCGCATAGACCAGCTAGAAGCTGAAGCCCAAGTTCGATGCAAGGGGTCCGAACAACTAGAACAAGCGTCAGTGAGAGAATTCGAATGGCTTCAGGAAGCCCTGACAGCTGCCAAGCACAGAGAGCATCAGGCTAAAGCCGCCCAAGAGGACCTGGAAAAGAAACTCCAGCACACCGAAGCACAACTGGAAAAAGACAGGTTTGATTTGAAAGACATTAAATATCGAAACAAAGCCTTGGAAGGCCATCTGTAAATGTCCAGAACTGAAGTTGAAACCCTGACCCAACAACTTGACCTCACCAAAGATGAGCTTGACATGGTCAGAGATGAACTGAAACATTCTTACGTGTTAAGGCGAGATCTTAGAATGGACTGGCATCCCATAGCAGCACCCCTGTTCAACAAAGCAGTATCCTCCAACCAAAAGCTGCCATATGATGAAATAAACGAGGGTCCACGTCACAAAACCCCACCGGCCCTCTTCCATGAACCCCTCTCCAACAACAGTAAAACTGCGAACATCCCAATAAACCCTGAAGCAGCACCTGAAGACCTTGACAAGCTGGCAAGGAACATTGACAAATCCTGCTGAAGGTCGTGATATCAATGCCTACCTACGTGACATAGACTTCCACCTGAATATGAGGCCTCAGATTCAGCCTTGAGGTACTGTTTTCTTGACAGACAGCCAGACCACACAAAGTCTGATTTCCAACTTCTAAGAGAGGTCCTGATTAAAGAATTTTCTGACCCAGAGTCTGAGTAAGAACTGTTTACTGCCCTGAACACCAAATAGGGTCGAAAAGAGACCATACAAGCATACTACCATCGACTATGGCATGCCTACTTCAAGTCCCGGAACGAACCTGAGATGGAAGTAATCAACTTCAAAACCATCTTCCTCTGAAACTTGCATCCCACGGTGAGCTATCATCTAAGAGTCACAGCCTGGCCTTGCACGATGACAGCTCAACAACTGCGTGACTTAGCACATAAGGCTTATATTAAACAAAGAACTGCCTCAAGAAAGGCCCCCAAGTCATTGTCAGTCTCAAGCCTTACCTCTCAAAACAAAGGGCTGGCATAAGAAGATATGTGGCATCACAGCAAAGACAGGTTCTTCAGCATAGAATGGAGTAAACCCCATGGGGACCAAGAGTGTGACCCACACATCAGCGCCAGACCCAGATGTATGTCCAACCACTGGGAGAAACCGTGGAACAAACCACATCCCTCAAGAAATTCAAGAGAGAGGATGACATGGGAACCCAGATGGACATTTAAAGACAACCAACTCTGAAAGCCATTTCAACACTGTCCAGACAGACACAGAACTGAACCTGGAAAAGACCAAGACAAGACTCACCAGAACTGCTGAAGCTACTCACAGCATAATTCAAGCAGAATCCACCCAAGGCAGACCATAAAGACAATTCGTACACATCCTGTCTCGAACAATGACAGGAGCACAGGTGCCGGGGACAACAGTGACTGACAAGGCACTGGCTTATGGACCGAAAACTCAGCCATTAACCTTAACCTCAACCACATCCTAACTCGCAACATGTCAAAATACAGAAGCTCATGACAAGTCATATACAGACATCAAGAACTGTGCAAAAAACTTCCATGAACTGTGGCTTCATCAGCACCCACAGTCACATAGAGGATCCAGATTAGCCAAGACACAAATCGCCAATCTTCAAATGGGTCCACCGATACCAAGTCGACAGACAAGAGCTCTGAAAGCCCAGAAAACAGTCTCACACACAGCTAAAACAGTCTGTCATAGTTCAATCTGTCCTTACAATACATCCAACCACTATAGGAAAATATCAAACTGTTTTCCTCATAGATAAAGCACTCAACACTATTTTAAACCCAAGCTACCCTACACTAAGTTCACACAAGTACACACTAACCCCTCAACACTGGTTATGTTAACTTACACATTATGATAGGAAAAACTCGATTCCTCTTCGATAGGCAAAATGCTAAAGCTAATCCAATTAGCCAGCAAAAAAGTCAATGGCACTATATCAGGATTGAATCCTTATGCTTTTCGTTACAAGCCACCATGAATTAATAAAGCATTCAGAAAGCCTCGTGCGAATAAGACATTTGTCCGTGATATGCCATGATAGTGTGGACAAGAAACAGTCCAGACTAAATTGAAGGAACTTACCACGTTATGCTACAGAATTTAACCATACGGATCAATTTCCATAAGAACACAATCCTTCATGTTTATGACAGCCTTTTGGTACTTCCTGAGTGAAGAGTGTCAAACTAAGCTCAACCTGTCTTGTTTTAAATGGTACTCCTTCATCCTTAGTTCTGAATCGTGGAAGGCAGAAGGCAGAAAGAATTCACCTAACTGAACTGACTCTAATTGATTCAATTTCTCAAACAATCGATCGTATTCATGACGATTCACTCCAATGAAATCAAAATTACACTTTTCCGGTTTCCAAAGATGACTCTAAAACCTGAACAATCGTAGAAGAGTCCAGATAGTACCAGAACATCTCAAGATTCATCTGAATGCTAGAACACTTACTGAATAATTCATTACTCTGCACCAGTGCTTTAGCTTTGATGGAGGTGTTGTCTTGTTGTTTGTTTGAGTTTGTCTGCTTTTTCTGTCTGTTTTCCAGTGGTCGCTGATAATTGATTCCACTTCAAACTTCCCCGATCAAAGGGGGGATGTAGTAAATTATGGGCAGAAGAATGAACGATTTCTACACAGAATGACATGAATCCAGGATCAACACTGGCATTTCCCCCAAGTCATAAAGCTATAGGCCCTGGTGCCAGCAAGTCTGACTTTGTTGCATCTGGCTAATCTTAACTGTCACCAAATAAAGGAAACTTGTCCAGGATAGCACAAAGTTGCCTTTTACACCCCTTTCTTTTTCCTGTGGTAAGACCAGAAAAATCTAATTTTAATGGTCATCACATGACTGATATGGTCATCTCAGGCTATCTCAGCAAGGAGACCCTCACTCCTAAAGGGCAGAGGTGATGGTCAGTATAATCCTCATGTGCTAAAAGCTCATTACCAAGACACAGAGCTAAAGCAGACACTCCCAAGAAACCCTCATGATTGCAATAAACAACACAGATTTCTTTGTTCTGTTTCATTACCAATTTCTATGCTTAAAATTAAACTAAGAGAAATCATGAGACATCCTCTCTGATCATTATTCTGCAAACAGCAGCTAAAAAGGATCTATGAACATTGACAAAATTGCTGGAATCACTCAGATCTGAATTTACACTTCACAATGCACATAACCAAGTTTTATATGCTAACATGCATCACATGATGCCTAACTGTGGTTAGAATCATAGAATGCATTATTCTGACCTTGTGCATACATGATGCACACTTACTGTATACAATGTATAATAATGTATATTCAAATTTTAATGTGCAGTGAAGTAACCACAAAGAAAAATATGTCATGTGTCATATATAAATGCTTGTCTGTTTACGTAGAGAATGTTGATGGTAACAAATGCCATGTCTCTTGCACTGATTTCATTACATAAAAGTCAGGATAAAAGTATGTTCACATTTAAGTGGGAAAACTGACAAACCTTGGGACAAAGGCCATAAATTAATTATCTTGAGGGGAGGACACTTTGACTACAGGCCCTCTGAAAAGCCCCCTCTGACTGGCTTAGAGCCTCTTCGGGGTGTGACCAAAAGAAAGGATTAAAAGGACCAGCCTGGACATCGCTCTAGGCTCTTCTCTGCTGTATGACATGCACACACATCGCCGGAGAACAACCAGAACGATCTATGGACCCAGTCAAAGATCCAAAGCAACTAAACGCAAGTACATCTCCAGGCTTTTGCTAGAAAGTGCTGGTGTTATATTTAAATACTTTGGGTAACCCGATTGCAAATCTAGGTATACTAAATGAAGTAATGATGGTTCAGGGCATGGTTTATAGACATCACAAAGTTACATTTTCTCTGTTACAGATAATTTCCATTCACCTTCTGTTACAGTTCAAAGTTTTTTATGTATGTCTGTTAGTTAGTTTGATGTTGTATATTAGAAATAAAGTCTTGTTTGTATTCAAAGAGGATTGGACTGTGGTATATTTTAATAAATAATCTCATCAATTGATTCTTAAATGTCTATGCTCCCAGCTCGAACAATATTTCAACATATTTGTGATCAGCCGCGGACCGTGCATTTTAAGTCTAGGCCTTCAGTGCAATTCATGCCATTAAGAAAACACAGTTTCACAATGAATAAGACACAATCATACATTACGTGGCAGTCAACTAATATCAACTGACATTTTAAAAACACGTCCATGCACAAAAGCCAGAACCAAGGAGGTCTAATAGTGTAACGTTGCGCTGGCAATGGCAACGATGAAGAAGGTGACGTGAAGATGAAGAGAACCCAAGTGCAGTTTATTTACAAAGTGATAATCCAAAAAACCTATAAACGTGAATGAAAATGTAAAACATGAACATGGACTTGACTATGGCTTGCCTTGACTACAAAGTTACATTCAACATTCACATTCAATACTTGACAATGGACAACGGCAAACATGAGGGCTTAAATACAATACATGGGAGAACAAGACAAACAAGTTAACCAATGAAAAACAGAACTCTAACAAAATATTTAAACAATAAACCAATGAAAACATGACACATGAACATGGAGGGAAAACATGAAATCACATGACCAGGGAACAGGAACTAAACTTTTCAAAATAAAAGACATGAATCAACAAAATACACATGACAAATATCAAGAAAAAGCTTTCGAATAATATCTGCCATGTAAATTTTGCTTGCAATAAATTTTGTTTCATCAGGGTATATGGTTACTTTCAAAACTTGAATGCTCAAGAAGACTAATTTACACTTAGAAAACTCCTGATGTAGCTATAACAATATAAAAAGCACTTACCAATTTGCTTGAAGTGAAAATCAGTCCTCCTTTCCTGTTTAATTAATCAATCGCAAGATCACGCAGAACATCTCAGGTTTTTAAATCCATGAGGTCAAGGATAATTTTCTCAATGGCAGTAACAGCAGTGATGATAGCTGTCTCGTCAGCAACATCTGGTGCTCTTCGCTTTCAAATTGCATACGTCACTTAAAGTGTGATTGTGTCACTCAAGGCCAGCTATAAGGATTGGACTGGGACATATCCTAAAGACCACACCGACCAAAAACATAAATCAATCTGATTGGCTGATGAATCTGACAATCTGACTTTAGATGCCTATTCACTTGCACTGTTGAGGGATTCTGCAGAAATTCTGAAGGCCTAATGGGGTGGACCTCAGACTCATGCGCTGCTTCGGCTAAGGAGCATGCGATTTGTGAAACAGTTGTCACACTTTGCTTGTAACCACCAAGGAATAAATTCTGATTGAATAAACTTTTTGTTTTTTGCTATTCGTTTGTAGATGAATTAGGAGTGGAAAGTGATTGAAAATACATAGGCAAAAAGGTCAATGAGAATGAAAGGATGAAAAAATATTTATTTATTAGGCATGTTATACCAGCAGAGAAGGCTTTGCTGGCCCTGAGAAATTTCCACTGTTTGTGATATTATTTTCAATGGCATGAGAATAGTATTACTCTAAAGGGTTAACAGATGCATCATATCAATTCAGCGTGGCCGAATGATTAGACGTACACCTTAATTCTTTCAATATTCCCCAAATTAATCATAATTCCCTTCTTGAGCTAAACTTCCTTACATACAGATTGTGAGCAGATACAATGAGCCTGTTGTATTACATATTTAATTATTTTTATTCAGATTCTTAAGAACTATCCCTTTAAGTTTTTTCTAAACTAGTAGCTGACTAAACTAGTATGGAGTTACATTGATATAGTCATTGATGTAGATCATATTTTAAGAACAACACCAATGACAAATTATCAGTCTCACTTACTTGTATTTACCCTATTTGGATAGTTGAGGCACACTTAAAAATGTATGAATTTCACTACATTATATAAGCAAATATAGAAACAAATCTTGGTCTAGTAACAATAGTTTGCAGATGCCACTTGGTTTTTATCTAATATAATGACACTCAGATATTTTCAGGTGTGACTTCCATATCCAAATGCTTTATGGTGCTACTGCTTGTATTAAATACTCCAGGTAGTGTTTGCTGTTTGGTGTATGAGCATGAAGAGGTTAGAGTGTCAGAATGAAAAAATGAAGGAGAGTGGAGTGACTGTTTCTTTTATTTATTCAGTCTTCTGCCCTCAAACCAGTCCTCAAAAAGAGGTAAATCTGGAAACAGAGCCACCAGGGACTCACAGGCTGCATCCCAATGAGGAACGTGCTGCTCCGAGATCTTGAGTGGGATGGAACAGAGAGAGGGTGAGAAGTGTGTGTGGTGTTAAGGACTAAGAGTGTAGAATTTCTTGAATAGGGTCACTAGTCTTAACCTTTCTTGATATTAGATTAGCAATACAGTTTTTTCATTGGACTGTGAGAGACTCAAGTCAATGTTATTTATTTATTTAGAATTGGGGCAGGGGCATTTTTAATGACCTTTTTTTTATAGAGAAAGCAGAGAAGAGACCGGAAGAGGGTACGAGGCAGAGAGAATGGCATGACACAGGGCAGACTTAAACCTGCATCTCCAACATGAGCACTATGTCTAGCAGAGTAAATGAGTACTGCAGAGTGAAAGCAGATTGGAGTGCAGAGGTGTGTAATTTTGCCCACTGTTTTAATTTTTTTCATTTAAGTTGAAGTATCAGTGTTATTATCACTCTGATACCACTCCATCACAAGCATAACACATGTTAACGGCCCATTTTACTAATGCATCACTTTTGCAACTGTTTAACTGTACAGAAATTGAGCAAATATGATTCAATTTAATAAATCTTGTGCCCAGACTTTCCTGATATATATAAAAAAACAAAAAACAAATTGATTTGATTGGTCAGGAACTCGACATGCTGCTTTTGAATGTTCCGGGACATCGATCACATTCTGCCAAGTTACTGACAAGAGGCATCTCCCATCAGACATCTTTGCATCAATTCAAATGTTTTTTACTTTTCCTGAGGCACTACTGATAGTGGCCTCAAGGACATGGGTTCTGGTCCCATGGAAACCAGGAAGTAATTGTGTTAAACAATAGTAAGTGGGTTTCGGAGGTTGCACTTTCACCCTAAAGGCCTGAGTATACTTCGGTTGTCCGCATTGCTAATCGCTCCAAGCACAGTAAGCGTGTCGCGGGCCAGATTTTCACGATACGCAGACAGTCCTCATCTGTGCGAATCGTCGTCGCATGTGCCTGCCATTGACTGTACTAAAAGAGTATCACAAAACAGTTGTAGTGTGCATGCGTTGAATGCATTCTTATTTGCTTGCATTCAAAATAGTAAACGTTGAAAGTCATTGCAGTCAATTGGGCACGATCCGATCTGAAACGCAGAAACACAAAGTATACATGGGCCTTAAGATTACATTTTTACTTCACTGAGGGTTAGGTTTAGGTTTGGGGTTTGGGTTAGTGTCAGTGTTGGGTAAGTTACTCATAATAAGTAATCCACTACAAATGACTAATTACTTCTCTAATATGTAATAAGATTACTGATTAATTCCTCAAAAAAGTAATCACATTACTAATTATTTTACATTTAAGTTACTTTTCAAATCACTTTTCCTACAAAAGTTTTGGGTTTTCTGCTCAAATTCAAAATGTCTACATTCTTTCCTCATTCATTGTCACACACCCTTCAGCTGTCAGATAAACGCTAACAGACGTACATATTAATTCATATTTTAAATGTATTATACATATTACTTTAGCGCAAGTAATGTACTTAAAAGTAATTACCTTAATTGAAAGTCAGTAACTATAATCGGATTACAAGAATTTAAAATGTAATGTGTTAAACTATTTTTTTTGACTAAAAAGTAATTAGATTAAAAGAACTAATTTCTTGGTAATTGGATACACCCAACACTGGTTAGTGTGTAAGGTTAATAAAATATGCATTCCTGTTGACTGTATTAAATCATTTAAATCTAAAAATTATTTTCTTTACAACTTGGTTTTGGCACCACTGTGTGGACATTTTACCCGGAAACTGGATCTCACACATGCCCATGTTCAAAAACACTTCCAGCTTCGGCCACTGGGGGCATTGCTTTGAATTTCAGGTAGCAAAGACCAATTTAGTAAAAATAACTTTTTGATCTACTGTCGCCAAATTCACAGCGAGATCTGTCTGGATGGGTAACTGAGCAAAAGTTTTGAAATAGAGCGAACTTGGATTGGGGTTTCTCTCACCAGTGAATGAGGATCGAGTGAGGAGTGGGAAGTGGAAAACCTGAAGTGGAGTTAGAGAAGATTGATTACAGAATGCTTTAATTAGGAAAAGGAAATTGCTGTCGCTCCTCTCCACTCACATACTCTGATGTCTAGCATCCTATAGTCAGTGTTATTTATTCCATATTTTCAGTTTGCTCTGAGAAATTGCATGCAGGTTTTTTCACTTCTAATGCTGACCGAGTCATGATGTGCACCCTCGCACAAACCCTTCCTTCCGTCATTTAATCACTTATAGTTCGATTAAAATCTAACACAAAAAGGACACACATCTGGATGATTCATCACTCAAAATAACTTTCTTAAGCTCAGTGGACAGTTTAATTTTTCCAATGTTTACACTAATTATTTTTCCAACACATTTCCATGAGCTCTGATTAGCTAATCCCAGCTGTGATTAATGGACTGGTTAAGGAAAGTAAAGTTATTTGCCAGTAGAGTATTAAATGGATGGTTTTGTATTACCAGCTTAATCTTCTCTCTGAGTCACTAATTACCCCTCTGTCAGCAGAAGCAGCATCACTGACCTGCATGGTGCCATCTCCAGGGTCTTGTTAGCGTGTCGCTAGCAGCAAATTGTGGCCTAATCGTGAGCGATTGGATGGCCCTAAGTCTTTCAGCCCAACCTCATCCCGCTCTGTCACATCAATCACACATATTCCCTGGAGGGTGTCAGTCAGGCCTAGAACATGGAAAAAATTAGTTGGAAATGCTATCTCTAGGCTATAGCCGAGGAGGGCTGCTGAGCGATGTCAAGGCTGATGTTTGGAAGGGGATTTTAAAGATTTGAGTTGTCTGGCTGTAAACCTGTGGTGATGACTGTAACATCGGTTAGGAGACCACGGTGAGCATGCAGCCAAGGACAGCACCTAATTCTCATTCTTTAAGGGCTGTTCTTTTGTGCTTTTTGCAGTGATGTAAGGCCTTATCAAGTGTTTGTATGTATGTGCATTGACACACATATGCCTTAAGCGTTTTTAATAGTGGAAATGGTTATACAACCATTCGTTTGGTTTTACTATCTGACTATTTGTCAGTTCACCTTAAGAAACCCTTTACACTTTACACACAAAACAGTTCTTGTAATTTGATAGGATATGTAGTGTCCAAGAGTGCAGTTATTTTTGTATAACAGCACTAGGACACTTTATCAATTGTATCACTCAGCTTGTCTGTGTTTGTGGCGTTCTAGATGCAGGTAGGAGTTTTCCTTACTCAAACTTGTTCTGGGGGCAGAAAGGAATATTACTGGTTTACCGAGACAACCAATGAAACCATAGAGGGGGGCGGGGTCAGTGCCGTTGGAAAATTTGGAGCAAACATTTGCGATACCTCATTGAGAATTCGTGGATCGACACATTTGTGTAAAGGTAAGTGCATTTACTTGATTTTTGTTAATGAACAGCGATAATTAAACTCTCTAGAATGCCTAGTAGTGAGTGACAGATTATGTTATATTAGATAGCTAACGTTTACAGAGTACCTAATTAGTGTAAACATTGATGAACTATAACAATGCACAGAACTGATATTCTGCATCTGAATAGTCCATGGGGTGCATTTCTGATATGATTGTTTCATCAGTCCACAGCAGTAAAGCTGCTCATATGAGTAATGCAGTAAAACAACCCTTTGTAAAACAGACATAAGCTAACCAAAAGTCAGTCTGCGGATGGTGGGATTTCATCATTCAAATTTATACATCTTCTGCACTCGCGTGTTCGTGTATGTGTTACATTGTGTAAGATTCTGTTCCCATAAAGAATTTGCATTTAATTTTTCTCCAAAGACAGTAATGCGACACAATACACTTCTTAATGGGTAATTAATGTAAAGTGTACAACACTGCTCTTAGGGCAATTAAGTTACAGTATTCATGTATTTACAATTTTACCTGAATATTATTGTATGCATACAGAGTACTGCTGCTGATATGGCAGGACAAAACATTGATTTGTTGATGTTATTATTAGTGTACATTCTGCTGCTCTTAGGGCAGGCGTATTCTATAGGTTCATATCAATGTTATTATTAGTGTACATTCTGCTGCTCTTAGGGCAATAGTATTCTATAAATTCATATCAATGTGTAATTATTAGTGTACATTCTGCTGCTCTTAGGGCAGGAGTATTCTATAGGTTCATGTCAATGAGTAATTACTGTGTACATTCTGCTGCTCTTAGGGCAGGAGTATTCTATAGGTTCATATCTGTCACGAACTCAAGAACTCCTCCTGCTCACCACCAGAGGACCCCCTCGCCCGAGTTCTGAGGCCACCTCAAACTACACTTCTCAGCATGCTTACCTGGACTGATTATACTTACACCTTGTGGAGAGCGGGGCAAGCCGAGCGGCGACTGTGCAGAGCGAGGCCGGGTTGGACACCTGCAGCGGATTATCTCACCCAGCTGTGGGTGACTGCAGCCTTAACGAGCGAGAGATAAAGCCACGATGAGAGCGGCAGTCGGTGAGAGACTCCAGGAGAGAGAGAGAGACCAATGAAACTGTGTGTTTATGTAGAGCTGAAAAAGTACCCTGTTAATGTGTTTTAATGTGGAGCTGAAAAGCACCCTGTTAGTGTGTTCGTGCTGCTGAAAGGCAGTGGTACTGAATGTCTTTGTTACACTGAAAAGTTCTGACAATAAAGTGCCTTGACTTCCTTACACTGGTGCCGAAACCCGGGACTTGAAGGAGGACAATGCTGTCCTGGATACCTCACTGCTCCCTCAAGAACGCGACGGCGAGGATATTCAATCTGGTGGTACTGAAGTGGCTCGTCAGCAGGCTACCGAAATGGATGGCTGAGCGAGTCCAGTACCATCGCCTGGCATTGCTGACGGAGGTGTTTCAGCTGGCTGAGGAATGGGTGGTAGGCGTGTTCGGGAGGTGAGTTTGTTTTAATTTCTTTCTTTCTCTCTTGCTCTCTCCCTCTCTCTCCCCCCCCCTCTCGCACTCTTCTCGCTCTCTTTCTCTCTCGCTCCTTCTTCTCCCTCTCCTTTCCCTAGAGCTGTTTCGGGTCCATCCGCCGCTGGGTCGGCCGAAATGGCAGCGGCTCCTCTCCAGAAATGGGGGGGAGAGACTCCGGGAGAGAGAGAGAGACCAATGTAGCTGTGTGTTCATGTGGAGCTGAAAAAGCACCCTGTTAGTGTGTTCGTGCTGCTGAAAAGCAGTGGTACTGAATGTCTTTGTTACACTGAAAAGTTCTGACAATAAAGTGTCTTTTGTTGGATGTTTGAGCGGGTCCCGCCTCCTTCAGTGAGTCGACTTCCTTACACACCTGTTCCCTATTTCATAGACTATTTAAGCGCTGTTCTAACAATAGTCATTGCGAAGTTTTGTTTTGCTCCTGCTAACATTTCTGAGTGTTTTCCTCTGTTTATACTGCCTGCCTGTGTTTGACTTCTGCCTGTTACCCACTGTTTGATACTCTGCTGCCTGCCTTGTTTACCCATAGTTTACCTGGACTCTTACTGTGATTGTTTGCTGCCTGCCCTGACCATTGCCTGTTTATTCCTACGTCTCTTATCTGCCTACGCTGTTCCATTACTGGTGATTTACCCTGCCTGTCTGTTTATGAGTTGCACATTTACTATTAAACCTCATATGGATCTTAACCTCTGTTCTCCGGAGTCTGTGTTACAATATCAATGTGTAGTATTAGTATAGTGTACTAATAATTACACATTGATACGAACCTATAGAATACTCCTGCCCTAAGAGCAGCAGAAGGTACAATAATAATAACATCAACAAATCAATGTTTTGTCCTACCATAACAGCAGCAGTACTCTGTATGCATACAATAATATTCGGGTAAAATTGTAAATACATGAATACTGTAGCTTAATTTTCCTGCCCTAAGAGCAGTGTTGTGCACTTTACATTCATTACCCATTAAGAAGTGTACTGCGTTGCATTACTGTCTTAGGAGAAAAATTAAATGCAAATTCTTTATGGGAACAGCATCTTACAAAATGTAACACATACATGAACACGAGAGTGCAAGAGATGTATAAATTTGAAGGATGAAATGCCATCATCCGCAGACTGACATTTGGTTAGCTTATGTCTGTTTTACAAAGGGTTGTTTTACTACATTACTCATATGAGCAGCTTTACTGCGGTGGACTGATGAAACAATCATATCAGAAATGCATACCATGTACTATTCAGACGCAGAATTTCAGTTCTGTGTGTTGTTATAGTTCGTCAATGTTTACACTAGTTAGGTACTCTTAAATTAGTTAAACGTTAGCTATCTAATATAACATAATCTATCACTCACTACTAGGCTTTCTAGAGAGTTTAATTATTGCTGTTCATTAACAAAATATCAAGTAAATGCACAATTTGCTGTCTTCTGCCTGTTTCCATTCAAATCGCCTTTTATCGATAAAAATGGTGTGCATGATGACGTCATGCCTAAAAAAAACACTTTGTCGCATAGGTTTTGGTTTATCGCAAAAGAAATCTGCCATTAAGCCGTTTCTGTAACAGTCCTATCACATCTTCAGGAACACCAGTTATTTGTCAAGGCAGAGAAATGTTAGTTTCATATCTCCCATACCACATTCCTAGGTTACAATATCAGCCACCAAGGTGTAGAAATGGATGTCTCTAAAATCACAGCAGTTACTGAATGGCCTCAACCTTCCACAATCAAAGAACTACAGCGATTTCTGGGCTTTTCCAATTTCTACCGCCACTTCATCAGAAACTACAGTACCATTGCAGCCCCACTCATGTCATTGCTCAATGGAAAACCCAACAAGTTTTCCGGAACGACGATGCATACCAAAGCTTTGTCTCCTTCAAGTCAAGCTTCACGACCACTCCTATACTGAAACACCCCAACCCCAATCTTCCTTTCATCATTGAAGTAGACGCTTCTGATTGTGGGATTGGTGTGGTCCTGTCACAACGTCACGGTACCCCAGGAAAGATTTACCCTTGTGCCTTTTCTCCAGAAAGTTAAATTCTGCTGAACGAAACTATAATTTGGGGAACAAGGAATTACTTTCCATGAAGGCAGCACTTGAAGAGTGGCAGCACTGGTTAGAGGGGGCAGTCCACCCATTCCAAGTTATCACTGATCACAAGAACCTTGAATACATCAAGGCAGCCAAGAGACTGAATCCACGTCAAGCCCGATGGTCCTTGTTCTTCACCAGATTAAATTTTACCGTTACTTACTGCCCTGGCAGCAAGAATAGCAAAGCAGATGCACTTTCACGCAGGCATGATCCACCCCACATCCAACCTCATCCTGGATCAATCCTACCACCATCTGTCTTCATTGCACTGATTAGTTGGGATATCATAGAAGAAATACAACGAGCACAACAGCACGAACCGTCACCACCCGACTGCCCCCCAACTAAGCACTTTGTACCACAAGCTCTACATCTGAGAACTATCCAATGGGTCCACACTTCTTTGAGCACAGGACACCCTGACATCCAAAGAACTATCTCATTGGTACGTAATTCCTTCTGGTGGCCATCAGTAACAATAATTTTTGATGTTACTAACTATGTGAAGTCTTGTCAAGTGTGTGCACCATCTAAGACCCCCAGGGAACTACCCATGGGATTACTCCAACCACTGCCAATACACCAAAGACCATGGTCCCACCTGTCCATCGATTTTGTCACCGACATGCCAAACTCCAAAGTATACACCACCATACTGGTAATTATCGACCGATTCTCAAAATCATGTAGACTTGTCCCTCTCAAGGGTTTACCCATGGCTATGGAAACTGCTAATGCTCTATTTCATCAAGTATTCAGAGTCTATGGATTACCAGAAGACATCGTGTCTGATCGAGTTTCACAGTTCACGTCCTGAGTTTGGCAGGTGTTCTGTAAGTAAATGGACATCAATGTGAGTCTCACCTCAGGATATCACCCCCAAGCCAACGGACAGGTGGAACGTTTAAACCAGGAGATTGGCAGATATCTTCAGAGCTACTGTTGCCGTGAACAGGAAAAGAGGAGCGACTTCTTGCCCTGGGCCGAATATGCACAGAATTCCCTCACTCATACCTCTATGGGACTAACCCCTTCCAATGTGTGCTGGGCTACTGTGGCAGCGGGGGCGTGGTCAAGCATCTCTCCGGAGAGAGAGGAAGCGGTAAGGGCGCTTACACCTGAGCTAAATTATGTCTAACACCTGTCTCTAATTTCAGTAAGCACAGGGAGAGCGGATAAATAGAGCCACACCGCAAGTAGAAAGGAGAGAGAGTCTGGGCACCACAGAGCTGAACAGGAAGCAAGAGTTTTGTGATGATGAGAGTTTTATTTTAATGAAGCGGTGTGTGATTTAAGTTCAATATTGCAAAGAGAAAAAATAAATCCTTACCTGAACCAGGAAAGCTGCTTCTCGCCTCCTCTTTACACTGGTGCCGAAACCCGGAAATTGAAGTTTGGGTTGAAAATGGATGGAAGTCGTCCCGTAGAGTCCTCTCAGTTGGCGGAGATCCTCCAAGCCCTCGCCAGCCTATATCAGAGCCACCAACAGACACTGCTTGAGCTCTGACAAGACCAAGATCGCCGGTTTGTCGAGCTCCTGCACGCTCAAGCCGAGGACCGGCAGGCGATCCGGAGCCACCTCAGCCAGGAGGTGTCCTCAGCTGCGACCCCGGACGCTCCCACGCCATTACCCCCGCCGGGGGCGTGGTCAAGCATCTCTCCGGAGAGAGAGAAAGCGGTAAGGGCGCTTACATCTGAGCTAAATTATGTCTAACACCTGTCTCTAATTTCAGTAAGCACGGGGAGAGCGGATAAATAGAGCCACACCGCAAGTAGAAAAGAGAGAGAGTCTGGGCACCACAGAGCCGAACAAGAAGCAAGAGTTTTGTGATGATGAGAGTTTTATTTTAATGAAGCGGTGTGTGATTTAAGTTCAATAATGCAAAGAGAAAAAATAAATCCTTACCTGAACCAGGAAAGCTGCTTCTCGCCTCTTCTTTACAGCTACCAACCCCCGATGTTCCCTTGGTCAGGAGAACCTTCTACAGTGCCAGCGGTGGATTGGATTAGGCGGAACAAGAGGGTTTGGGACAGCGCACATGTCCGGCTACAGCAAGCGTTTTGAGCACAACGCTTTCAGGCTGACTGGCGGAGGTGCCCTCACCCCAACTATCAGCCTGGACAGAGGGTCTGGTTATCCACAAGGGATCTCAAGCTGCAGCTACCCTGCATGAAGCTCTGTCCAAAGTATGTGGGTTCATTCAGAATTATCCATCAAATAAACCCAGTTACTTACCGATTAGAGCTTCCTGCTAACTACCGCATCTCTCCTTCCTTCCATGTGTCCTTGCTGAAACTGGTCCAGCCGGTGTCTGGCCCTGGAATCACGAATCCCGAGCCTCCATTGGAGGTTGATGGAGCACCTGCATATATGGTCAGAGAGATCATGGACTCAAGGCGACGAGGGAGCCAGATGCAATACTTGTGGACTGGGAAGGCTACGGACCAGAGGAGAGATCGTGGGTAGCCGCCAAGGACATACTGGACCCATCCCTGATCCAAGAGTTCCACCAAGCTCATCCTAATCATCCAGCACCACGACCAAGCGGACGTCCCAGCAGAAGAACACCAGGAGTTGTTTGTGTGTGTGTGTGTGTGTGGGGGGGGGGGTTCTGTAACATCTGAGGTTGTTACCCATCCTACCAACCACCAGAGGGAGCCCTCTCCCGAATACTGATCATCACCCATTTCTTCACTGCTCATTTCCTGTTTACCATATGTATATATGGCCATGCAGTTCCATTGTACTTTTCAAAGTATTGCCAGTTTACCCTGCCTTACAGAGCATTTTCCATTGCCACTGTTTATTGATTCATGTTATGACCACTGCCTGTTTTTCTGGATTTACTGCTTTTTGGATTACTCTTTGTTTTGTTTGCCTGGTTGGACTGTCTATTTGGTTTATTGGATTTATTGGCCTGCTTTTCTACTACATCTCTCTGCCTGCTGTTTTGGATTGTTTGCTTGTGTCTCTTTTAATAAACTTCCTGCACATGGATCCTAACACCGTCTCCATGGCCAGTTTGTTACAGTTTCCATACAGAAAATGTGTGTATATTGCTAATTCGCCTCCCAGATGTCCCTAATTTATTTCCTCTGAAGTTTTGGTAAAATGGGGAGAGTATTGAGACAATTCATTGAAATTAGCCAGATTACTGTCATTTTAATTTCACAAATAAATGCAATCAGAAGAGGAGGAATTGCAATAAAAAGGGAACAGTTGCCCTTCTGATAGGACTGTAATATTGGTCCTGATGTCGCGCCTATCGCTGGTTGCCTCCGGTTCCGACCCGAAAATGAATCCATCCATCCATCCATCCATGTGTATATGCTGTGTGCACAGCTATTAAAAAAAATAAAAAATTATGCGGTGTAATATCAGGGTTTACATATGATACATTCCTGATATTCAATAGGCTATCTAATCTAAAGCATCACCATCACAACTGCATTATGTCCCGCATATTTGTCCAGCAACTTTTAACGACCAACTGAACTTGATTGTCATCTCAAAATATTTTTGTGTCATAAAGCAATTTACATTTTCTGAAGAAGCTCAGCAAATGTGGGTTAGATTTCAAGTATTTAGACGTTTTAAAATGTTCAAAAGCTAGTTTTCTGAAAGTAAACTCAGCACTGGATAAATAGTACTGAGAGTTTATAGTCTTGAAAAAACTGTAGAACATTCTGAGAATGTCATTCAGATGACTTTTTTTGTCTACAGGACAGGGTAAGGCTAATTTTAGTTTGTGTAAAGGAAAGGCATATATAGGTCTAAAAATATAAAAACATTTGTTTGGTAATTTATTTAATTTCATACAGGGAATTCTGCCGGCATTTTTTCAAAAGTAAGCTCAACAATAATTTTATAGAATTGGGCAATATGTTAGTGTTAAAAAAAAAAGCACACTGATGCTTTTCTCCTAGTATTGTGTATATATTTAGAATTTAAAAACCTCTTTGTTCACATAAATTATTTGTTTTTTGTATTGTGTGCTAATTCCGTGACTGCTGTCTATTATTTTGAATGGTGTGGAAAAGCAACTTTAATAAATAAACGGATGTCTACTATGATTAAATTAATCGCAAAGAGTGGCCATTCATTTGTTCTCTGTGCGCTTGTCGATGTGCATGATACGAGATATTTGTGTTAGCACTCCTGGAAGTGTCATGTTTGCAGAATCAGATCTATATGCCGTTAAGATCAATCCATAATCACATACAATAAATTTGCTTTCAAGGATGTATACCTTGTCGTCATGATTAACACAGGATAATGACTGGGGTAAACTCTTTCATGTGACATTTTTGCGTTAATGCCAATTTTCTCGAAAAAAAGTGTTTCCAAACCAGTTTTTCATGACATTTGAAGTATCGACATAGAGTTTATGCGCTAGAGTTAACCAGAAAAATATGAACGAATCATTCATGAACGACCATCACTACCTCTTTAACTACGTTTCCATCAACTTTATTTTGATGCGCTAAAACTTTTTTCGTAAAAAACCATTATGTTAATGAGGTAGTAATGGGTCGTTCATGAATGATTCGTTTATTTTGAATGAATCTTTTATGTGACTCAGAAGAACGAGTAGTCTCAGAGAGTGATTCGTTCATTTTGTATTGGCCGCGCATGCGCATTGTGCAACCTCCGTTTGTTTGTTATGTGAAAACCGCATAGGTGCTGTACAGGAAACAGAAATGATTTAGTTCATCTTTCAACTCTTTTGGTCCGAGTCGTTCGTTCTTTTGTCACATGACAGCTGTGTACGCTATGCATTGCTCACACAGGAAACAGAAATGATTAGTTCACCTCTCAAGATTATAGAGGTGAACTAATCATTTCTGTTTCTCATAATTTGTTCTTGGCTGCATTATAATTTTTACTTATTGGGACTATAATCAAAGTTTGCATAAGTAGACATGTTGGGGAGAATTTGTCTATTGAAGATTTAACATTTTAATTTAATTCTGCTCAAATGAATGAAATGACCTGAATAAAGATTTGTTCATTTTGCTTAATGAGACTCAAAGATCCAAGTCAGTAAAATGATCCAAACTTCCAATCACTACAATGAGGTATCGCAAATAATCGCTCCAAATTTTCCAACGGCTCTGACCCCGCTTCCCCTATGGTTTCATTGGTTGTCTCCATAAACCAATAATTTTCCTTTCTGCACTCAGAACAAGTTTGAGTAAGGAAAAGTCCTACCTGCATTCTAGACAGACTGTCAGTGTTTGTTGCTCTGTGACATGCAGTGCTTGATTCATTGGCAGAGCAAAATAAACAAAATAACTAGCCATATTGTGTCTACAATATGAGTCACAAGAACACAAGGTTTCAATAGTCAATCTTGCATCCAGTATGTACTGCCTTTGAGGTATTATGGCTTTTTTTCCCTCTGTTAAAGTTGCAATATGTAACTTTTTTCATGTAATATTCGTTTTTTTTTTTTGCCAATGTGTGAACGGCTTGTAACGCAACTTAAAAAATGAGCCCTTCCTGGACTTCCTAGATTGCCTATTAAAGCCTGTAGACTGATTTTCATGTGAAGGGAGCGGGTCGCTTTTGCCGGGAAAATCCAAAGGATGTGACGTTTATGCACGCTCCCGAGAGCCTTGCCTCAGTGCTTCCACTATTCAACAGCGACAACAAACTGCAACACTAGGTAACGTTATCTTACAGATGGAATCCAGCAAATGTCCTGTACCCAGCACAACACCAACTCCTACACAAACTCAGAGTAAGCCAAAAAAAAAAAAAAAATAACATTCCCGTCTGGCTAAGCGGAAACATGATCGTGGATCGTGGGGATCAAAACCGACCCTGAATTGGCATTCTTCTTATTGGACAGGTAAGCTTACATAACTGCAAAGCATGTGAAATATAGTGCCATAAGAACTGACTGTGTAATTTTAGCTAACTTAACCTTACCTGCTAATGTTGACGAATTGCAAGTTACCTTGCTTCGTAACTTTCAAATAATTTCAACGATCTTCTCTTTATACTAAAAGTCAGGTATGCTGATTCACAGTAACTGACATAATGTTAATCTGTAATTATTCAGCAAGGTAAACTACAATAATACGTGAAATGAATGCTAGACAATGTTCAAGATAATGCAAAAAGACCCATTCATTAGTGTAACTTAACTTATACAGAATATATATATAATCTATTATTATAAAACAATCCCGCATCGATATATCAAAATGACAGTTGTGATGGAATCATATCAATACTGAATTGTATAAACATATTTATAATGTACAATCTATTTTATAAACAGCTACTGTCATCATCCACCAAATTTAGCTAACAGCTATTGATAAAGCTGGCTAGCTAGCTAGCTAATGCCGACATAGGCTATGGTATAAATGCAGTCAATGTATCATGCAAAGAAAAGTGATTACTTCAAACTACAGTCTCGCATTGTCAGACCTATATCCACACTTTGTTTTAGCCCTGTTCCAGCACTGGAGTAAAACAATCGTAACTGTGTAATTTTAATTATGCTACCTCATCTATCACCATGAAGCCAATGAATCACGTTAAGTCTCTTTGCTTTGTTCCCTATGGAGTGCGTGCGATCACGAGCTACAGGCTGCAGTTCACTTAACGGCCACAGGTGTCATTAATAACAATGATTTCTGAATCTTACATACTTCACCTTTAAAAGGCTTATTGGATGCACAGAACTTCATTGAATTTATTTCCAGGACTCTGTGGGATCTGAATATTTCATTATACAGAATAATGAAACCAGAAACTGTTATCTTTATTTGCCTCAAACAGAATAGTGCAAGTAGGAGTATCATTTTCATGCTGGCACCATTTCTCACAAACCATAAACTTAATTGAAAACAAGACAAATATGTCAAATGGGCTGTAATGGATTTCTAGTATGTTATGAAATGTTTTCATGTTTTTATTATTATGTTTTTGTTTTTTAGTTTCATGAAAACCTAGCAAGACACTTGTTATCACCACTGACTAACATAATGAAACATACAGCTTTGGAAAAGTTCTTATTATGTGCAAGGGTAAAGCACACAGGAGATAATTTCTTATATCATAAAATCATATGAAGTTTATTAGTGTTATACCTCTCTTTTGTGTTTAGAATTGTGCTTGAATTCTGAAAATTACATTTATGTCCTACATGAAAGTGGCCACAGGGAGTATTTTGATGCTTAAGGTAGAGGTGTTCAAACTGTCTGATGGTAAGGCTATATGATGATATATGATGATCCCTTTGCGAGGGATACCCTTCCTAAAATATGAAGGCAGCTATTTTCATGTATAAAGACCCATTTATACATTGTGGTACAAAAATAGTCAGTGTGATTTTATTAATACAGAATGTTTGCAAAATTAAATTATTGGCTTTTATATTGTATATAAGTAAAAATAAATTGCTAAGAAAATATTACCTAGCATTACGCAGACACAGAATTTTTTTTCCTACAAGTTATGTTTGTGCGATACAGTATATATACTGAAATAAAAACTTTTTTAATTAAATTCTATTTAAAATTAAAATTTACTTTAAAAATGTGATGGTTACTGGTGTAACCCCTGTTCCATGATGGAGGGAACGAGACACTGTGTCGATGTAGTGACACTAGGGATACTAGGGGTTCGATCTTGAGAGCCCCAATCACCTTTGCTTAAAATAGAAAAGGCCAGTGAAAATTGCCAAGTGGAATTTAAATGCCACTCTCCGCCCACGGAAATACGGGTATAAAAAGATATGGCGTGCAACACTCATTCAGATTTATGCTGAGGAGCTGATAGAGAGTCCTGGCCATGTCAGCAGCCGGTTCAGCACTGCGGCAAGAGGGACCCAGGGTCTCGTTCACTCCATCAGGAACAGGGGTTACACCAGTAACCCAGACGTTCCCTGTCTGTCACACTCAACGTTGTGTCGATGTAGTGACACTAGGGGCTCCTATAGGAAATGCCGCAGGCGCTTAACTGTGTCACGAGGTACGGAAGAGTGGACATGGGCAAGCTGCTGCATGCCTCGCAGCGAGCGCTCAACCACATTGTGACCTTCCAGTAAGTTAGTTAAGGCGTCTCCTTAGTCCCGTTAAGGGGGGAGGAGGCACTTACCAAAGTAGGCTACCGGCGGTGGCCTTTCTAGGATAGCACTGGGAAGTGCTCTTCCAACTCCAGGAAGGAGAGCACTACGAAGACCACATCCTACCGGAGGGAGGTTAACGTGGAGAATACCTCACATGGACTTACCAACGGGGAAGTTCACATATGGAATGATACCACCGGCGGACCCTATCTACAGAGAGGGTACACAGCCACAGTGGCCAAGGCAGAGAAAGCTCTGGCGTGGGGAAACACAGGGTTCACCTAAGGGGAAACCGAACAGTGGAAACTCATCATACGGAATTACCAAGGTGGAATCACCATGCATGGAGCACTGAGCCCGAGCATACGGGCTCACCTGAAAAGGGGCATATCACGAGTACTGGGCCTGGTGTCATTACTCCTCCACCGAGTTTGTCACCGAACAGTGCTTAAGAATTAAAGAGGCATCCGGGATTCACCGGATACGGGGAACTGTTGTGGACAAAAAGGCACACATTATCACCTTTGAAAAAGGGGAAAGGCGCAATGCAAATGGTACACCCAACCGGCCGCCCTGTCTACCTGCTGTTACCACGTAACACTCGGGTCAAAACTGGGCTGTGCATGGTTATAAAACCTCACAAAGGTATTGGGTGTAGCCCAACCCACAGCTCTGCATATGTCTGCTAGAGAGGTCCCCCTTGCCAGTGCCCAGGAGGACGCAACACCTCTAGTGGAGTGCGTCTGGACTCCCAAGGGGCACGGCAAGTCCTGAGATTGGTATGCATGAGAAATGGCATCCACAATCCATTGTGCTTTCCTCTGCTTGGAGACAGCTTTCCCCTTCTTCTGTCTTCCAAAACAGACAAAGAGCTGCTCCAAGCGTCTAAAGCTCTGCGTGCGGTCCAGATAGAATTGCAGGGCATGAATTGGACACAGCAACAACAAGGCCAGGTCTTCCTACTCTGAAGGGAGCACTTGCAGGTTCACCACCTGGTCCAGAAAAGGAGTGGTGGGAACTTTGGGCACGTAACCAGGCTGGGGTCTCAAGATCACGTGAGAGTGTGCTGGCCCGAACTCCAGGCATTCACTGGTAACAGAGAGTGCCTGCAGGTCCCCCACCCTCTTGATGGGAAGGAATCACATGCAATCTAGGAGGATTAAACCTCCTCACGCCCTTGAGTAGTTGATCAGGTCGCGCTGTCGTGAGGGCCTCCCTTCCAGTGTGTTGTGGTAAGCTGCTATGGCAGCCACGTACACTTTCAGGGTAGAGGGAGACAGCCGTCTCTCCAGCCCTTCCGACGGCTCCCCACGGGAAGAACACCAGTTCGCAAAGAGACGCCACTTCAAGGCATACAGCTGCCTCGTAGAGGGGACTCTGGCCTGAGTGATCGTGCTTACCACTGCTGGTGGAAGTCCCGCTAGTCTGGCCGCGGGTGCTGGAGTGTGCCCTGCCCCTGAGTGAGAAGGTCATGCCTCAGGGGAATGTGCCAGGGAGGTGCTACTACCAGGAGTATCAGATCCGAGAACCAAGACCGGTTGAGCCAGTATGGTGCAACGAACAGGACTTGCTGCTCAACTTCCCTGACTTTGCACAGAGTCTGTGCAAGGAGACATATACTAGCGCAGCCCCCAAGGCCAGTTGTGTGCCAAGGCACCCGTGTCGAGGGGAGCCTCGGACAGGGAGTATCAAAGGGGGCAGTGAGAGGACTTTTGAAAGGCGAACAGGTCTACCTGCGCCTCCCCGAATCTCTCCCAAATCAGCTGGACTACGTGGGGTGGAGTACCCACTCCCCACGGGGTATTACCTGCCATGAGGGCGCGTCCGCTGCAACCAAAGTAAGGGTTGAGGATGCCCAGAAGGTGAGTGGCTCGCAGCAACTTCAACGTCTGCTGACTCCAGAGGAGGAGGCAGTGGGCCAGTTGCGACTTGTGATGCAAGCATACGCCGCCTTGCCGGTTTATGTACACTACGGTCGCTGTGTTGTTGGTCTGGACCAACACAAGCTTGCCCTGAATCAATGGCCAAAGCCTCCGCAGGGCCAGCAATACCGCCAGCATCTCTAAGCAGTTGATGCTGTCCAGAGCCCCGAGACTGCCTGCCCATTGCACACGGCGCCCCAGTCCAAGTTCAAGGCATCTGTCGTAACCACAACGTGCCTTGAGACCTGCTCTAGGGGAACACCTGCCCGTAGAAATGCCAGGTCTGACCAAGGGCTGAAAGTCTGATGGCACTGTGGCATGATGGTCACACACCAGGTGCCGTGGCACCATGCCCACCTCGGGACTCGAGTCTGTAGCCAGTGCTGAAGGGGTCTCATATGCATCAACCCGAGGGGGAGAACTGCCGCCAAGGATGGCATATGTCCCAGGAGCCTCTGATATTGTTTCACTGGCACCGCTAGCTTCTGCCTGAAGGTCTTCAGGGAGGTCAGCACTGACTGAGCCTGTTTGATCGTAAGACGTGATTTGAGAGTGACCGAGTCCAACTCCATACAGAGAAAAGAGATGCTCTGCACAGGGGAGAGCTTGCTCTTCTCCCAGTTGATCAAGTCGGTTGAGGTGCTGAAGCACAAGGTTCCTATGCGCACACAATAGATCTCATGAGTGAGCCAGGATTAGCCAATCATCGAGATAATTGAGAATGCGAATGCCCTTCTCCCTCAGCGGGGCCAGGGCAGCCTCTGCGACTTTGATAAAGATGCGAGGGAACAGGGACAGGCCGAAGGGGTGGACCTTGTACTGGTATGCTCATCCCTCGAAGGCAAACCAAAGAAAGGGTCTGTGTCGAGGAAGGATTAATACGTGATCGTACTGACGCCAGGATGCGCTTCTGCGTTAACATCTTGAATGGAGGCCTGTGTAAGGTTTTATTCAAAGCACAAAGCCAAAATTGCCAAAAAAATCAAAGGTCCCTGTGCGCAGATCCAAGATTGGGCACGACCCTCCCCTTCTCTTGGGCACGATTAAATAAGGGCTGTAAAAGTCCTTGCGCAACTCGGCTATGGGGACGGGCTCTATTGCTCCCTTCGCCAGAAGGGTGGCAACCTCCGCCTGGAGGTCGGAGACACCCTTGCCCCACACCGTAGTGAAGAAGATGCCACTGAACCTGGGCGGGCATCTGGCGAACTGGATTGCGTAGCCGAGGAGATTCGTCCTAATGAGCCACAGCAAGGGGCTGGAGAGAGCTAACCAGGCCTCCAGATTCTGCACCATCCGCACCTAGGGGACGACTGGACTTACCGTGCCCTGGAAGGGTGGTTCGCGTCAAGGCAGATCAGGTGCCCCACCTGGAAGACAGCCCAGGGGGGACGTGCTGCTCTGCAAGCCTGCAATGGTGGCTGGTGACTGGGGCGGGTGAGCAACCCCAGAGACCAGCACACTTACCTGTTCGCCGGCTGTCTCTCGATGGAGAATGAGGGAACGGGAGGTACTCTCGTTCACCTGATTGACCGGAAAGACTTCCAGCACCTGGCCGTCGCAAGTGCGCTGACCCAGGGAATGAGGAAACTGCTGTTATACTGACCATGTGGGCGCCGAGGCCCAGAGGGCACCCGGCGATATAATACTTACCATGCGCTGGCCCAGGAGCGATGGTGGGGCTGGAGAGTTCACCCGGGCCAGACCGGTCAGAGTCAGTTGCCCATGCCAAGGCCACCTCAAAGCCCATCCGGGGTTCTTGGGGGCCAGCTGACAGGCAGGTGGAGCCGACTTCCCGCGGGAGCATCTTCTTCTCTGAGGCCGGCATATGGGCTCCGATGGTACGGGAGCCAGGGCCGGCACCGCAGGGGAACGGCTCTGACAAGAAGCAGATGGGGCGCGGCCGAGTCGCACCAGGGCAAGATGTGCTTAATCGCCTCGGTCTGCTTCCTAACCGTCGAGAACTGATGGGCGAAATCCTTGACGGTGTCACCAAAAAGCCCCCCTTGGGAGATGGGTACATCGAGAAAGCTGACTTTCTCTGCGTCACGCATCTCCGCAAGATTGAGCCACAGGTGCCGCTCTTGGACCACAAGAGTGGACATCGTCCAGCCCAGGGCATGCGCCGTGACTTTTGTCGCCCAAAAGGCGAGGTTGGTCACAATAAGCAGTTCCTGCATCAGCCCTGGTTCGGTTCTACCCTTGTGCAGATTTTCAGTGCCTTGGCCTGGTGGACCTACAGGATAGCCATGGCGTGCAGGGCGTAAGCGGCTTGACCCACAGCCTTGTAAGCCTTTGTCATTGAGGAAGAGAACTTACAGGCCTTGGAAGGGAGCCTTGGTCGGTCGCGCAAGGTGGCTGCACCCTGCGGGCATAAATGCACCACTATGGCGCGCTCTACCTGGGGGAGCTCGATATATCCCTTAGCCGATCCGCCGTCGAGGGTAGTTAGGATGGACGTGCCTGCAAGGCATGTATGGGCAGAAAAAGGTGCCTTCCATGACTTCGTTAGCTCCTCATGCACTTCCAGGAAGAAAGGCACCAGGGCGGGGCATGGCCTTGATTCGCATTCCGAGCCCAGAAACCAATCATACAGCTGCGAACGCTCAGGGCAGGGAGGAGGGTTCCACTTCAGCCAGATGTTCACTGCTACCCAGGAAAGCATGGCTGCCATCTCAGCGTCTGCCTCATCCTGTGCTCTACCACCCGTGGGACACATTAAATCTGCCCTGATGCGGACTGCCTGTATCGCTCGACAGCTCTTCCGGATAGAACGAGCATGCTGGGGGATGGGAGGTCCTTGGGGGTTGAGCCAGCAAAAACGCTCCCATATCCACATCCAGATCGCACGCGGTGCTTGCCGACCCGGCTGGCTGAGCATTAGCCCAGGATGGAGCGGGCTGGGGAGCAGCCTCGGTGGCTCCTTGCTTCATGAAGAAGGAAGTGAGCCGTGACCGCAAAGTTCTGATGGGCATGTTCTCACAATGAGAACATAACCCTTCCACGAAAGCTGCCTCGGTGTGCTGGTGCACCAAGCACTCGAGACAGATTTCATGGCTGTCCAGAGGAGAGAGATAACGGCCACATCCAGTAGCGCAAACGCAGAAGGACATCTTTAAAAAGACGGCAAGCGTTTGCGCGAGCTTTTTTAGAAGGAAATATACTCTTTTGAATATACTCTTTTAGCACCTGCAGACTTAGCCGCCAAAGCGCCCAGGGGAAACACAACACTCGACCGTGCGAGGGTGAACGCTGATATGCACCGTAAAATTCAGCAGCATAGGCAAAAGGTGAGAGGATGAACACAAGCATGCATTTGGCTCCGAAGAAAAAATCTAAATGAGTGGTGCACGCCATCTCCATTTATACCCCTATTTCCGTGGGCAGAGAGTGGCATGCAAATTCCACTTGCCAATTCTCAATGGCCTTTTCTATTTTAAGCAAAGGTGATTGGGGCTCTCAAGATCGAACCCCTTGTGTCCCTAGTGTCACTACATCGACACAATGTCAAGTGAGTGGCAGACAGGGAACTATACAGGTGCATCTCAATAAATTAGAATGTCGTGGAAAAGTTCATTTATTTCAGTAATTCAACTCAAATTGTGAAACTCGTGTATTAAATAAATTCAATGCACACAGACTGAAGTAGTTTAAGTCTTTGGTTCTTTTAATTGTGATGATTTTGGCTCACATTTAACAAAAACCCACCAATTCACTATCTCAAAAAATTAGAATACATCATAAGACCAATAAAAAAAAACATTTATAATGAATTGTTGGCCTTCTGGAAAGTATGTTCATTTACTGTATATGTACTCAATACTTGGTAGGGGCTCCTTTTTGCTTTAATTACTGCCTCAATTCGGCATGGCATGGAGGTGATCAGTTTGTGGCACTGCTGAGGTGGTATGGAAGCCTAGGTTTCTTTGACAGTGGCCTTCAGCTCATCTGCATTTTTTGGTCTCTTGTTTCTCATTTTCCTCTTGACAATACCCCATAGATTCTCTATGGGGTTCAGGTCTGGTGAGTTTGCTGGCCAGTCAAGCACACCAACACCATGGTCATTTAACCAACTTTTGGTGCTTTTGGCAGTGTGGGCAGGTGCCAAATCCTGCTGGAAAATGAAATCAGCATCTTTAAAAAGCTGGTCAGCAGAAGGAAGCATGAAGTGCTCCAAAAGTTCTTGGTAAACGGGTGCAGTGACTTTGGTTTTCAAAAAAACACAATGGACCAACACCAGCAGATGACATTGCACCCCAAATCATCACAGACTGTGGAAACTTAACACTGGACTTCAAGCAACTTGGGCTATGAGCTTCTCCACCTTTCCTCCAGACTCTAGGACCTTGGTTTCCAAATGAAATACAAAACTTGCTCTCATCTGAAAAGAGGACTTTGGACCATTGGGCAACAGTCCAGTTTTTCTTCTCCTTAGCCCAGGTAAGATGCCTCTGACGTTGTCTGTGGTTCAGGAGTGGCTTAACAAGAGGAATACGACAACTGTAGCCAAATTCTTTAACACGTCTGTGTGTGGTGGCTCTTGATGCCTTGACCCCAGCCTCAGTCCATTCCTTATGAAGTTCACCCAAATTCTTGAATCGATTTTGCTTGACAATCCTCATAAGGCTGCGGTTCTCTCGGTTGGTTGTGCACACTTTTTCCTTCCACTCAACTTTCTGTTAACATGCTTGGATACAGAACTCTGTGAACAGCCAGCTTCTTTGGCAATGAATGTTTGTGGCTTACCCTCCTTGTGAAGAGTGTCAATGATTGTCTTCTGGACAACTGTCAGATCAGCAGTCTTCCCAATGATTGTGTAGCCTAGTGAACCAAACTGAGAGACCATTTTGAAGGCTCAGGAAACCTTTGCAGGTGTTTTGAGTTGATTAGCTGATTGGCATGTCACCATATTCTAATTTGTTGAGATAGTGAATTGGTGGGTTTTTGTTAAATGTGAGCCAAAATCATCACAATTAAAAGAACCAAAGACTTAAACTACTTCAGTCTGTGTGCATTGAATTTATTTAATACACGAGTTTCACAATTTGAGTTGAATTACTGAAATAAATGAACTTTTCCACGACATTCTAATTTATTGAGATGCACCTGTATATTTGTATTGTGTTTTTATAATACATTTTGTTCCAAAGCAGCTTTACAGAGAATATTTCCTTACAACCCCAGAGACATTTATTTATTTTTACATTTTCTCTGAAATTTTACACAGATCCCCTTGCACCCCTTCACGGGTTCCAGTTTAAAAGCAAAACACAAACCCCCTTGCTTAAACACATAGAAATGTATTTCATTACATAAATAACAAAATATCAAACCAAGTGGCAAACAAATGATGTTAGACTTCTCAGAACTTTTGTAACTTTGCATAGACATTTTTAGCAAATTATTTTAACCAACTGACTTTAAGCTCATTTTATTGGTGTCACAGTCACCGTTGTTCAAAAGACTCTTATTTTGAAATAGTTTTCATCTTGTCATTAGCTTTCCCCAAATTACATTTCCCAGTATGCACTGCCCTCATCACAGCCATCTGTTCCCCATCTCCCTCACCTGTTCTCCATTCCCTCATCAGCACCTTTTTGTATAAATACCCTCTAGTTTTGTTCCATGATTGTCAGTTCTTGTTGCATGGTTAATGTTACCACAAACAACTGTCTTGTTTTGTTACCTACGACATCATCTTCTGTGTATTCTCATCTTCTTTTGATTGTGCATTAAAGGATTGCTGCATTTAGATCCTGCTCTCTCTAACCTCATCTATACAAGTCGTGACAGTATGTCATTTACACTCAAGTTCAAACAGGTGTCCTAACAAAGAAACAAAAGTTCATCACATTAACCCTTAAATAGACCTCGGGTCTTTAGTGACCCTGGACCTCATTCCACCTCCTTTACCCTGATATGCTCCCACTTCTTTAGTATTCCTTAACCTTTCTCTTATGAATTGTTTAATGATAAAAAAGCCAAAATTGCAAAAAAAAAAAAAAAAAAAAAAAAAATTCAATAAAAATAAAATAAATAAAAATGGAATTGTTTAATGACCAGAAGGAGGCAGCGTTTGTGGATGGTTCATGTCCTCATTGCGAGAACATGACCATGGCAACGTTGCGGTCGCGGCTTGCTTTCAAGCCACCCCAGTGGCTCCCCGCCTCGGTCCTTCTACCTACAGGTATGAGGCCAGCGCGGCTAGCACTGGGGGCGATTTGGGGACCCCAATGGTATCGCCTCTGCCGGGTATCCCCCCTCGGACCTCCCATTCCCCAGCACGCTCGTCTGCCCCAGTCGGGCTTCCGGATGAGTTAGATGCGGGTTAGAGTGGAACCCTCCGCTCTCCCCTGAACCCTCGCAGCTAGATGATTGGTTCCTGGGCTCGTGGCGCCGCTCAAAGTAGCCACGCCACGCCCCGCTCCAGTGCCATTCTTCCCGGAAGTGCATGAGGAGCTGACGAAATCGTGGGAGGCACCTTTCACTGCCCGGCCCCGATTCCTTAGTTCCCCTGCTCTCACTACCCTTGATGGTGGGGCGGCCAGAGACTATACGGCGATTCCCCCGGTGGATAAGGTGCTCGTGGTGCACCTATGCCCGCAGAGCGCTGCCACCTGGCGTGGACGCCCTAAGCTCCCGTCCAAGCCCTGTAGGCTCACGTCGTCCCTGGCATGCAGGGCCTCTGCCATGGCTCTATTGCAGGTCTACCAAGCTAAGGCATTGAAAGAATTGCACGAGGGTAGTTCCGCCCCAGATTTGATGCAGGAACTGCGCTCACCGACCGACCTCGCTTTCCGAGCGACGAAGGTCACGGCGCGGTCTCTCGGGCAGACGATGGCCACACTAATGGTCCAGGAGCGCCACCTTTGGTGACAAGACACGGTTTCTTGCTGCCCCCATTTCCCAGGCTGGCCTATTCGGTGACACAGTCGAGGACTTTGCCCAGCAGTTCTCGGCAGTGAAGCAGCAGACGGAGGCGATCCGGCACATCCTGCCCCAGCGTGGCTCAAGATCCCGCACCCTGTCTGCTTGTCGCCAAGGGCGTCCCCCTGCGGTGACTGCACCGGCTCCACCACAGCCCGCACCTTCAGCCCGGCCCCGGTGTGGAGCCCACCGCAGGAAGCAGACGCCACCCATTTCACAGTCAGCGCCTAAGAACCCACGGAGGTCGTCAAAGCGCCCCTGAGACGGGTGACCCAAGGACAAAGGAACCCACTCACCTTGAGCTGGTAAGAAGACCACTCCATCCCCTGGTGGAGGGCCGGGTGGAAAATCTTTTGTTGCCTTTTTGTTTGATTTCGCCGCATGCACAAATGTCTGCGGTACCCAAGTTCAGCAAAAAAGAGCGGTTTCCTACCTCCCTGGGTCACATACCCAGTGTGCACGGTCGTCATCACGACTACTGTCCACGGGTTTTTTCTTGCAGGATTGGCGCTCCAACGGTGGTCTTTCCAACCCCAAGCGCCCAGCTGTGGCACACAGCCGCCCCCGATGTGGCAGTCTCCATAGTTTACGAGGACAGGCCTCTTCCTCCCCCGTCCCAGGCTGTTCCGGGGATGGTCACAAGGAGCCAGGTAAGTGCTTCGATGTCCCTAGGCTCAGCACGGCCATGACGTGGTTTTGCACCATGAGCTCCACCCCGCTGTGAGGCCCCACCTGCCGGTACGTCTTACGATGTTGTTCACTTTGTCCCCCTTGCGTGGAACTTGGACGCGTGGCTTGCGCTTTCCAATCCATCGCGATGGCTGATCCGGACCGTCCGACTCGGCTACGCGATTCAGTTCGCCAGGTGCCTGCCCAGGTTCAGTGGTATTCACTTCAGCTTGGTCAAGAACGAAAACGCTGCTACCTTGCACGCGGAGATCGCTACCCTCCTATGGAAGGGCGCGATAGAACCTGTCCCTCCAGCCGAGATGAAGAAGGGGTTTTACAGCCCCTTTGGGTAGGATCTACCTTGAAGACTCTCCACATGGTTGGAAAGACCATTTGACGCATTCTTCCACTTAAATATCCCCCCTCTCTTTGGGCGAGGTGTGGTCTCCGCGGTGTCTAGTCTCCGCAGTTCTAGTTCCTAAGAGGGATGGGTCTGTTCGGTTCTGTGTGGATTATAGAAAAGTCAACGCGGTGTCTAAATTTGATGAATACCCAATGCCTCGCGTTGATGAGTTGCTCGATCGGTTGGGCACTGCTCGATTTTATTCGACACTGGATTTGACAAAGGGTTATTGGCAGATCCCCTTGACACCAATTTCCTGTGAAAAAAACAGCCTTCTCCACACCATTTGGATTACACCAATTTGTGATGCTTCCGTTCGGTTTGTTTGGAGCCCCGGCTATGTTTCAGCGTCTCATGGACCGAATCCTTAGACCGCATTCAGCTTATGCCACTGCCTATTTAAATGACATCATCATTTACAGTAATGATTGGCAGTGGCACATGCAGCATCTGGGGGCGGTTCTGAGATCGCTGAGACGAGCGGGACTCACAACAAACCCCAAGAAGTGTGCGATTGGGCAGGTGGAGGTACGGTATCTGGGGTTCCACGGGCAGGTGCGTCCCCAAATTGACAAGACTGCAGCAATTGCGACCTTCCCGAGGCCCAAGACCAAAAAGGGGGTGAGACAGTTCCTGGGACTGGCTGGCTAATTATAGGAGATTCGTGCCTAATTATTCAGATGTCACCAGCCAGCTTACTGATCTCACTAAAAAGGGAGCTCCAGACCAGGTCCAGTGGACGGAGCAGTGTCAACAGGTGTTCACACAGGTTAAAGCCGCACATTGTGGGGGGCCGCATTTACATTCACCCGATTTCTCTCTCCCTTTTGTCTTAAAGACAGACGCTTCAGACAGAGGGCTGGGGGCTGTACTCTTGTAGGTGGTGGAGGGGGAGGAGTGCCCGGTGCTGTACATTAGCCGCAAGCTCTCGCTGAGGGAGACTAAGTACAGCACCCTAGAAAAGGAGTGTCTTGCCATCAAGTGGGTGGTCCTCACTCTCCGGTACTACCTGCCTTCACCCTCTGCTCGGATCACGCCCCACTCCAGTGGCTCCACCACATGAAAGATACCAATGCGTGGATCACCCATTGGTACCTGGCTCTTCAGCCGTTTAAATTTAAGGCTACAGAGTTGTGATAAAGACTTTGTGATGATTAAGAGGCTGTGACTAGGAGCCTGTGACACTAAAGAGTTTGTTAAGCTGAAGAAGTTACTGTGCCAGTTGTGACTGTGTTATCCCTAAGTTTGTGATTAAAAGCTCACCTGAGACCTTAACCTTCCTGTCCCAGTAACCTCATTCGCTCACAACATGATATTTGTTACTCAGAGTGGCGCTGATGTGTCATTGATTAATTTGAACTACATTTGACAAAGAAGCAACATGGAAGTAAACTATAGCAAGTGTAAAACATGAACAGTATGATATGGCTATTGACATTTGGGTGTCCTTTTGAAATTCTGTAATTTGTACGTCTATTTAGACTCAATAAGTGCCTAAAAAATATGTGTTACTTATGTGTTAAGTGTAGCTCAATATGCGTTTGACAGCCAGTTGTGTCTCATGAAATTTTAGCATGGAAGTAATGAATCCCCTTTTATAATTTTGTTGCATCATCTCTTTGATAAATTAAATATAACAGAATATATTCTATTCTATTATTTTTAACTGTCTCAAAAATGCTTTGAAAATTTTACACTATCTGGGCATTTTGTAGATGCATTTGTGATTAATATATATTTTAAGTGCCAGGTCGCTAAAGACCCGAGGTATGTAATAATGTCTGGCCCATGCATTAAAGGATTAACTATGAACGTGTTTCACTAATATTTGACAATCAGAAATGTCCAAATACTTTTTGTCTGAAGTTTACAGTTTGTTTACAGTTAGTTCCGGTCCTCTAATTTGATTAGACAAGTGACAGGTTGTTTATTCGGTTATTATGGTTGAGATAAAGGTCTTAAGGTTTATTAAGCAAATTTTTAAAATTTGCAATGTGGTCTCATAAAATCACATCACTATACCTACATTTTTGCTAAATAAGTTTTATGTGGCTCGTTGTATGTATCGCGGTAGCTTCCTGGTGAAATAAAGACTAGATGTGCTACAATGACTTTTATTCACTTTCACACAAATCATATGTATAACAGCAGATTATCAGCACTTAAACGCTTTTTTTCACCCTTTTTTCTCATACAATGCCATCTAAACACTTTTACTAAAGTGCACTTACAAGATGATACATTATAACATTTGCATTATATAACTATGGCAAGCAGGGCGGGGCCGAGTGGCGTCTGGGCAGAGCGAGGCCAGGAAGATATGTGGTGAATGTTTGTGTGTGTCTTTATGTTGAACGTGTCTGCGGAAAAGCAGTGTGCGTATTGAATGTTACGGCTGAAAAGCCTTATTGTGTGACACTGAAAAGTGTATGTGCAATAAATGTCTAAGTGTTGTGTTAAGCTGGTCCCAGTTTCCTCCTTGCCCATCGTGTGAATCTGTTAAATTGGTGCCAAAACCCGGGAAGGAGGAAGGACGCGGCGTCAAGGAATCCTCGCTGCTGACTGAGGATTGCAATGCAGAGGGAGGGCTTGATCCAGTGGCACTGGAGCACTGCATCAACCGCTAACTGAAAGGGACGGCTGAGGGGTCCAGTGCCATCGCCCGGCGTCACAGATGGAAGCAGTACTGGGAGCTGAGGTCCAGTTGATGGCATGTCCAGGGCCAGTGAGCCAGTCTCTCTACTCTCTCTCCCCTCTCTCTGCTTTCTCCTCTCTCTTTCAATTCCCCCTGTCCTGTTCCCACTCCCAGGCACGTGCAGGTTGGACCCGGAGACCATCCTGATGCACCAACGCTCCCTCCCTTGAAATGGGGGGGGGGGGAGTAGGTCACAGGCCGGAGAATTCCCCAACCTGAGTTTGGCGATGGGGCTATGTGGCGAGCAGGGTGGGGCAGAGCGAGGCTGGGAAGATAAGTGGTGAATGAGTTCCACCTGTGTGTCACATCGGTCTCGTGTTCCAGTGAGGGGCGGTGGAAGTATTTAAGGAGAGGAGAGAGAGACGCATGAAGCAATGTGCTTGTGTGTGTCTTTATGTTGAATGTTTCTGCTAAAAAGCAGCGCGTGTATTGAATGTTACGGCTGAAAAGCCTAATTGTGTGACACTGAAAAGTGTATGTTCAATAAATATCTAAGTGTTGTGTCAAGCCGGTCCCAGCTTCCTCCTTGTCCATCGTGTGAATCCGTTACAAACAAACTAATTTGAAAGCTAGTTTATATGCTCTGCACTCACATCAAGTGCATTGATGTGTCATCAAGCTTCTGTAAAGAGTGCAGACTGCAGATGGCAAGATAGTAAAAAAAAAAAAAAGAGTTACATTTTGGTCTCTTCTCACCCAAAACCGATCGTATAGCTTCGGAAGACATGGAAAATGCACTGGAGTCTTTAGGATTACCTTTATACTGCCTTTATGTCCTTTTTGGAGTATGGAAGTGTTGAACTCCATTTACTTGAATTGAATGGATATATTCACATCATATCTCCATCAAAATATCTTTATGTTCCACAGAAGAATGAAGGTTATATGAGTTTGAGGCCACATAAGGGTGAGTAAATGATGAGGTAATTATAATTTTGGGTGAACTATTCCTTTAAGATTTACGCATTTCAATTTTTGTTTTAAATTTCCATAAAATAAAATTGTGTAATCTTTAACTAAATTAAATTAATACAATCTAAAATATGTACTTTTATTAATATATATATATATATATATATATATATATATATATATATATATATATATATACATTTTATACATTTAAAGATTACTTAATTTGATGGATTTAAAAAAAAAATTATTTAATTTAAATATAATTTATTGTAATCTTATTAAATATTCATTAAAATAAATCTTGGTAAATCTTAAAAATATACCGGGTAAGAAGTCCTGAAGAGCACACACTCTGACACATGAGCCAAAAGTTTTATAGAAGCACCAGGGTGGCGTCACGGGGTAGGCACCAGGGGGACCACTGTGCCTCCTCTATCAAAATGTTGTATTTGAACCAATTTTAATAATTTAGTTATTATATTTTAAATGTGTTTAGCTTTTTTTGACAGCCTAAATATTAAACTCAATTGTAAAATACATTAAAGAAATAAAGCAAATTAATTCTGAAACTATTTATGGTGAGTAATTGAACATTTTGGGTGAAAGGTGACTGTGACAGATCTCTAGTTCTCTTTGTTGTATCAAGGGAATGAGGAATTGGGAGCCAGGTAATCAGCCCACGTTCTCTCGTATTCATTTGATAAACACTTTTCAGTGCACACAGCAATTCATACACAATAACACACACAGATAGCCTTGTGTGTCTCTATCCCTCTTCCAGCAGTCTGGATTGCCTCTTTCATCCCTGTCCAGCTCTCACTGCAACTCAGAACAGCTGTTAGAGGTAATTTCCCACTGGTGTCAATCCTTACCGTTCTTCCTCTCCCCTGGCCTCGCTCTCCACAGACGTCGCTCGGCCATCACCACATACTCCCATCGCCCGACTCAGGCCGGGGAGCTATCTGGCCTGTCACTTACACCCCCCCCCATTTCTGTACAGGCAACAGCCATCTGTGCCCCTGGCCTGTGTACCATCTCGAACTTAAAATGCTGGAGAACCAGATACCAACGGGTGATCCACGCATTGGCATCCTTCATGTGATGAGCTACTGGAGTGGGTCGTGGTCCAAACATAGGGTGAAAGCACGCCCCAACAGAGAGTAATGGTGGGTGAGGACCGCCCACTTGATGGCCAAACTATCCTTTTCTATCGTGTTGTACCTATATTAGTCTCCTTCAGTGAGGGTTTGTGACTAATTTACAGCATGGGGCACTCCTCTCCCTCCACCATCTGGGACAGTACCGCTCCCAACCCCATCTTCTGTCTGCAAGATAAAAGGGAGAGTAAAGTCAGGAGAGTGCAATAACGCCCCCTGGAAAGTGCAGCTTTTATCCATGTGAACGCCTGCTGACAGGGCTCTGTCCACTGGACTGGATCTGGTGCCCCCTTTTTAGTTAGATCAGTAGATCAAATAATTAGGCACAGACCTGCAATAATAGCTAGCCAGCCCCAGGAACTGTCCCACCTCCTTTTTGGTCTTAGGTCTCGGGCAGGCTGCCATCACTGTGGTCTTATCAATTTGGGGCCGCACTCCAAAAACTCCAAATACCTGCCCCATTTCCGAACAAACTTATCCAAGCCACCCCGTCTTCCAGATGACACCTCCTCATAAGCTGCCACCCTCCCCACCTCCGTGCACCACTCCAGATATGGGGGCGCACCAGCTGACCTCCAACCCCTCAAAATAACCTGCCTAGCGATCATCACACATATCAGAACCCAGTTCCCTATATGGCCATCCCCCACATCGATGACCGCCCCATCGCCCAGAACACAAAGTCTGCGGCAAAATGAAACCTGAGTGCCCACCACGTCGCACACAAAATTCTGAACCTTCGACCAGAATTTCTGGATCAAGACACACCACCAAAAACATGGGCCATGTCTCCATCCTCCGATTGGCATCTCCAGCAGGTGGGTGTGTCTTTAAGACCAAGCCTATACAGTCTAGAGGGGGTCCAATAAAATCTATGCAAAATTTTGAATTGTATAAGACGCACCCTTGCATCACTAGATGCAGACTTAACGTTTTTAAGAATCTTAGCCCACACTCCTTCCTCCAATGCCATGTTGAAATCTTTCTCCCATACTCTCTTGAGAGAAGTTAAGGCTCCGTCCCCCATACTCTGAATTAACAGGGTGTAGTACCCTGATGCCTCATGACCTTTTCAAAAAGCCTCAATCACCTCTCCCAAAGCATCTGCCTCCATAGGGGGATGTGTGCTACTCCCAAAAATAGTGCAAAAAATAGTGCAAAGCAGGTGGCGCAGTTGTAAATACCTATAAAACTGAGGTCTGGGGATCCCAAAATGTTGGACCAAGTTTTCAAACGATCTCAACACACCACTTTCATATAGGTCACCGGGTGTAGCAACCCCCCTTACAATCCACTCCGGCCAGCAGAAAGGAAACTTGCCAATACACAGTCTTGGGTTCTGCCATATGCTCAAGGCAGCATTTAAATAAGTGTCCAATTTAAACAATCTGGACACTTTAGTCCATACCGAGTGTAAATGCGAAATAACGGGGTGTAACTTAACTTTACCAATTAGTTTGATAGAGATGATTTGTAATGGCGAAATAGGGGCAAGAACTGCCTGTTCAATAAAAAACCAGGGAGGGGCTCTCTCAGGTGGAAGTGACCAATGAGCCAAATGTCTGAGACTGAACGCATAGTAATAAAACAAAATCTTGGGAAGGTCTAGCCCTCCTTTGTCTATCAGCCTATGTAACTTATTAAAATGCAATCTGGGATGTTTACCATTCCAAATGAAGGACTTCGCTATGCTATCAAATTCTTTGAAATAAGAGAGGGGGACATCTACAGGGAGAGATTGTAGCAGGTAGTTAAATTTTGGAATACAATTCATTTTAATAACATTAACCTTCCCAATCATCGATAAATGTAATGAAGCCCACCTACTCACATTGCTCGAAAAAATTTTTATTAAAGGGTCAATATTAACACTAACTAAATCAGACAAATTTGCTGGGAATAAAATCCCCAAATACTTAATGCCCTGTTTGGGCCACTGGAAGGTGCCCGGCTGAAAAGCCGTTACTGGGCAGTACGCTGTCAAAGCCAAAGCTTCGGATTTAGCCCAATTGACTTTGTATCCTGAGAACTTGGAAAAGGAATTAATAATTCTGTGGAGGCAAGGCAAAGATCTAGTAGGTTCAGAGACAAATAATAAAATATCATCTGCGTAAAGCAGAAGCTTATGCAGCACACCTCCCGCCACCACCCCTGGAAAATCATCCTCCTTTCTTATCGCAGCTGCTAATGGTTCCAGGGCAAGATAGAACAATAATGGGGAAAGAGGGCAACCCTGCCGAGTGCCCCATTCAAAGTAAAATAATCTGAGATTAATCCATTTGTTTGTACCACTGCTACAGGTTGTCTATAAAGTAACTTAATCCAACCAATAAATGTACTCCCGAGTAAGCACGAAGAACGAACAGATGAATCAACAGCTGTTCCAAAGGAATGTTATTCAACAGAACAAGCTCCAGCCGCTAGGCAGAACCAGTACAAAAAGAAATAAAACCGGCATCCCGGTTCCCCAGATGATCGAGTCAATTCACTCGGAGGCTGCATAAAAGTATATACCATGACTTACACAATCCGTCAGCTTTATAAAAGACATCCTTTGTGTGAGCATGTAGATATTTTGTGGTCATCCATAGTGTCCACTCTCATTCAGTCTGGAAACTTAAATGCAAAAGTTTCTTTAAGGAAAGTGTTATTCACAAAACAATCTCCAGCTGCATGGCGGAGCCAATGCAAAAAACCTAAAATGTCGCCCAGCTTCCTCAAGAGTACGTACAGCGAGTCAGGCCCACTCACATGGGAAACATCCAATGGTTTACTCAGACATTGATTCTATAAATGATATTGCCTGATTTGGACATGTGAATACTTTGCGACCGACCTTCGTTTCTATTCTCAGTTTGGCAGGAAACATTAGAGCAACGAGATCTTTTTCTGATGTAAGAGTTTCTTGCATTCCTTGAACCGCTCGCGTTTCTCTCTTGTCGAACTCGCTAAGTCCGGGAACAAGAAAATATTATGGTTCTTCCAAGAAAGCTTCCCTTTGCTCCTCGCCTGGCACAACACAAGATCTTTATTGGATGATCTCAGAAATCTGGCCAGAATCGATCGGGGCCTATCTCCCTCAACAAATCTGTGAGCTGGGACTCTGTGAGCTCACTCGATTTCCAGCTTGTGGCCTGTTATGTCGAGCAGACTCGGGAAAAACTCGTCTAGGAATTTCACCATATCTCTGCCCTCCTCATGCTCAGGAATTCCAACAATTCGAACATTATTTCTGCGGTTTCTATTCTCAACATCTTCAAGCTTTTCAAGGAGATGTTCCAAATCAACTTTGGTCGCGGGTGGATTAGCGGTTAATTCCCTCTCCGAAGATTCCAGAAAATCAATTCGTTTTTCAACATCAGTCACTCGTGTAGCTAACTCAGAGAATTTTGTTTCCATTGCCGTAATCGATCGACGTATTACATCGAGATCCTCCAAGTCAGCAAGAATCTTCGTCAACATCACCGACATGTTGGACAACTGATGCTGGATCTCCTCTCCCATCGCACCATCCAAATCGAGTCCCCGGTCTGTAGGCCTGTCAGGGCTTTCATCCTGAACACGTAAGTGTCTTTTAATGTCTCCAGAGCCTGAGGATTTTGACTTCTTTGCCATGTTTTGCAACAAAGGGCAAATGTGTAACTGGGTGTATCAAATTTCACCAGATTATAACGTGAGAATAATCGAAAATTCAGCAAAGTGCGCAGAGCTCGTCGCTCACACGTCCGCTCCTTGCGTGGTGTCACGTGACCCCCCTAAGTGACGTTTTCTTAAACATTATTTATGTTGTTAAACTGATAGAAATTCATGCACACCTCAATCCAGTTTTTTTTCTTCAATGGAATGTTACAGTTCTCTCACTAGTAATTTTAGTTACTGTAAATGTTTTAATTAACATTTGCCTCATGCTTATTTTTAAATAATTCATTATTAGGAAAGTGAGAAAATGAGTATATAAATTGTAACTGTCACAGCTTAAACATTTGAACAGATTTTATTTATTTAGTATGTTTGGTGATGTTTCAGTTGAGCTAATGCATGTGCATTTGTATCAAAGCCATCACTCGCACTTAATTTCAGATGGCAACGAAGGTATTATGGGGGAAAAACTTCATTTTCAGCAATGTTACATTTTAGGGTAAAGTGACAAATCTGAGCCCCCTTCGAAATTTCAAATGCCCCCTCGGGAAAATTATCCTGGCTCAGACTCTGAGAAGCACCACAATTTACTGGAATTTCTGGTCAGTGGCATCTATAATCCCGCAGTGTGATCTTCTTCAACAGGAAACTCTATCTGGAGTGCCGGCTCTTTATGAGGTGAGCCTGATCAATTACACTGACAACAGTTACACCTCTCCATGCGATTTAGATTGTGCACCACGTGATAAGAGTGTTTTGTTGCAGCCTTTCTCTGCTCTCCTCTCCTCTCTTGTTCCTGCAGGAAAGAGTATGAACAGTGCAATTGTGTTGTTCAATCATTTGGTCTGTTCTCTCCGTGACATCTGTCCCCACCAGCCTATCCTTGTTGGATGAGAACTAGAGCGTGCAGGTGCTGCGTTGAATATTCATTGGGCTAAGTTACGCTGTTGTGGGAGGATGAAGGTACATCGGTATGAGAGAAATCAGAAAATCGATGCTTTCCCTCCCTGTCTCGTTCACCCATGGTTGGCCACTACGGATTAATCCAGTGCAATGCAATCTACCCTGCCTGTATCAAATTACACAGGCTGAAATCTCAGACAAGGCCCGGCTAATAGATAATACATGCAGGACTGAGAGATGTGAGGAAGCCACAGAAGTGATAAATATTGCCTTGCTACCAAGGGATGAGCAAAGTTGGAGGGGGAGACAGAGAGAGAGGGCCAGGGTTTAGACATAGTCATAGATCAATATTTGCCTTGTGATGTATGGAGAGAGTCAGTAAATGTGGGCAGTTAAAGCTGTCTGTTATTTGTTTGTGAATTGTATTGCTGTTCTTCTTTGGCCTTCTTCCACGCATTAGCAGAGAAAAATATATTATCAATTTGCTAGAGGGCAATCAATGAGGTTCAATACAGAAGTGATCTACAGTCCAGCTTTGAGAAAACTATAATTTCACTGTATCATGCAGTATCTAATCTGCTGGTGACATCTGGAAAGAACTGAGGTATTGCAATTCACCTAGGAACGCCTGGCAATAGATTTTAGCTCAGTAGGTTGTTTTTTAACCCTTAAATACATACCTCTGGTACTTAGAGCCCCGGGGCCTCATTTCACCCCCTGTATCTTATCAATTTTTTGGAGATACGCCCCACCATATAAAATACCAAAATTGTAAAAAAAAAAAAAAAAAACTGCTTATTTTCCAAAAGTGTTTAGGGTCATTAGTGATATGTAACAATGTCACAATATTTATTTGCGCTTCTATAAATTATATTTTTTATGTTAATATAATATCTATTTATAGGTAAGTTTACCATTACAGGATATCTCCTATTTCTTTGTTTATTTTCAAGACAAATGAGAGCTATATTTATTCAAACTCAATAAGTACCTGAGAAAATACATATTTGTAGCTTGTGTGTTAAGTGAAGCTAAACACACATGACAACCAATGCCATTTTGCCATCTATGTCATTAACACAGCATTGTTGAATCTGGATGCAAACTAGATGCTAGCAGAAGTTTCCTTTTGGGGTGAATTATTATTTTAAATCAGTAATTAATAAAATTTGCGACAGTCCAAAATGTGTTCAAAAAACAATTCAAAGAGTTAAAAAAAAGACACTGAAAGAGCCCTTATTTCTGTTTTGTAAATCGAAAGAATTTAAATACTGCTGAAACCTCTGAGGTAATTCACAAGCAGTGTTATTCAGATATTTCTGTTTGTGACCCTTTATGCCCCCTTATTACTAAATATCCCCACATAACCGTTTGATTTTTCTAAAGACTTTTTGTTTTCACAGTGTAATTATTCTCTTCCAAATGATAAATTCTATTCATTACTTCCACAGACCTGTGTGTCAATGGGAGCCATGGCTAAACAGATTTCATTAACCAGGAGCGAGGCAGGCTGGGAAACAAAAGCAGGGCTAGTCGACCTTGGCTGTAAGGTTACACATTTATTGATTGTTATCCCCCTCCCCTCCATGCCTGCCTTTCTTTTGCAGGCTAGTAGGTCAGCTCGATAATGTTTCACCCTTTGTGTAAAGTGTGTGGACCATATCTTGTTATGTCTGTGGGTAGAATGGTGTAGAGATAAGGAAAGCTTGTGCTTTTGTGGTGCTGCGCATTTCAGACAATAGATTTTTTGGATTATGTGACATGGCATGTTGCACACTAAGTTCAACTGCTACTACTACCCATGTTTTATGGAGGTGTTACAAATTAGCTGATACGTGAGTGATATGTCTCAGTACTTGACTGGAATAAGTAATGGGTTTGGATTTATTATTGCCTAATATTTCTACAATGTTTACTGTTTTTTACAAGAATTTACATTTGGCCATGTACATACAGCCATTAAAAACAGTTGTCCCTTGCTTAATTCCGTTCTGTACATACAAATTTACCAGGAATGACAACTGCATTTTCCAAAAATTCTGAACTGTCATTAAATTAGCGTAGTACGTACAGAACCATTTTTTTTTTTTTAAACTAGCTAATGCATATTTCTAAACTTCACTGTTTAGAAGTTAACATGATAACAAAATGTACCCAATTTACTTTCTTAATACACTTTCCTGGTCTTATTGTGCATGATTTATCGGTGCATGTTATTAAAAAAAAATTCTCATTAAATTCCTGTTTCATTCTATATCACAATATACAGTAGAAATAAAAGGGTTTGCAAATGCTGTTGACTTCAACAAGCATAAAAAAGCACCACACATCTGTTGATGAAAGTTTACCAACAATTACCTTATTAATATGTCTCTGGTTGCTAATGTTAGTTTGGCTGAAAGCTAACATCAAAAGGATTTTAGCATTTAAAAACTTTTAAAATCCATGTTCCTTGTTTACAGCCACAAGGTGCTAAAACGTTGCAAGGGTTATCACTGTTGAATAATGCTAGTTTATCTCTGCAACAAAGACCAGCTTTTCCCATGCTGGTCTAGGCTGGTTTATGCTGGTTATTGCTGGTTCAGTGCTGGTCAACTGGTGGACCAGCAAAGCCATGCTTTTCACCGGAAAACTTACCTTGTGAAGCTGGTTGACCAGCATTGACTTTCTTATGATGCTGGTTAAGCTAGTTTAAAAGCCTAGTATGGTAACCAGCCCACCATCAGTGATGGGCAGTAGCTTCACTACAAATAGAAAAGCTATTAGCTTTATTACATTTCTGAGTAACGAGACGGTAGCTTCGCTAGTTTTAAAATCAAGTAGCTTTTCAGTAGCGAAGCCATATTTTTGTCAAGGTAGCGGCATAGCACTGAGAAAAGCTATATCGCTACATCATGCGTGCACCAGGTGTTTACTATCGCCAGTTTTAATCAAAACTAAAGATGTCCGACAAATTAATCGCTCATCTGATTTGGTTTTTTAAAATTAATTGGTCACACGTGATAGGAAAGCAGTCTGAATCGGTTCACGATTCAATCTGAATGACTCAGAAAGCTTGTGCGTGTTGCTGAATCATTTGGTGCACGCTCTCACTTGTCAATAAGCTCATGGAATATTTTATAACACGGCAAATAAAAATAACTCTGGTTGCAGTGGATCTACAATCAATAGAAACGAAACCTGCAAATGCGTCCTATCGTTTGCCGGTGATGAAGAAGTTCTTTATAAAGTTCAACATGTTTGCAGCTTGTAAACGACTTCTGCAGGTAAATACATTTTCCAACCATAAGAGTATAAAACATATATTAGCCTACACGAAAACACATAAAAAAGTACATGGCATTACCATGTTCCTTTGGACATGTACCATTATCTGGATGCACTGTGTTAATACAGTGGTAGGCTATATGAATATGGTAATCATATAGTGAAGTACCATGGTATTTTATTAATTACCTTGAAGCACCATGTAAATACAATAGTATATGAATATGGTAATCATATATCAATTTACCATGGTAGTAACATGGTATTCTTTGAAGTACTGTGAAGCACCATGCAAATACAGAATTGTACATATATATGGTCATTGTAAATCAAAGTACCATGGTATTACCATCTAATACCATCAGAAATCACATTGCTATTGCCCAGATGTGCTCTTACACACACACACACACACACACACACACACACACACACACACACAAGAAATTTGGCCTCTGATGATATATCCTGTAATTCTGTGTCTAGCTGCTGTATTTCTGTATTGTATAGATGAATATATAGATGAATAGTATACTGTATGTACGCAGAGTTTTTATACAGGAATGTGCAAATGAAATTGTTTAAATGGGTTTGGATTTGTAGAGGTAGTAGTATAAATATGAAAAATAAAATGTAAATGTAAGCGCAGTGTAGTTCTAGTGGGAAGACTAGCAGCTGTACATCATCACACCATTAGCTAGGTAACTCCTAGCCATGTAAGCCAATGCTTTATAAGTCTGCTCATAGTCTATCACATTGCTGTTTCAGTGTGCTAACACGGCAACCTCCACCACCCCAACACCACCAGTTGAGTCCCGTCCTGCATGGGGGTAGGCTCCTTGCCCCTGCCTCCTATCTCCGGCAGGATATGACGGTTCTGAGTACAACTTCTTTGGACCGCCAGACGGGGCTTACGCCAAAGAGAGACATTACATTTCTGTTTTATATTCATCAAATAAATGTCATCTTAAAATTCACTCAAGTCTGTGAGTCTTCTTGATAGAAAAATTGTGGTTTTAAATGTTATACACATGGGTTTGTATAAGTAGCATGTCTAAATATGAATTTACATGGTTTTATTTTGTTTTTTACGTGCCCAACACTGCCCACCAGCATCCCTTGCTGGGGGACCAGCACCCAAAACAACAAAGACCGGCAATGCTGGTCTTTTCAGCAGGGGTAGTAATAGGAGTGACGCCTTTATTTTGTACACTCAGGGGATGATAACTGTCATTATATTTCACTACTAAAAATAAATGCCATTAGGGGGCCTGTGTAGCTCAGTGGTAAAATACGCTGGCTACCACCCCTGGAGTTTGCTAGTTCGTTAGTTCGAATCCCAGGGCGTGCTGATTGACTCCAGCCAGGTCTCCTAAGCAACCAAATATGCCCGGTTGCTAGGGAGGGTAGAGTCACATGGGGTAACCTCCTCGTGGTCGCTATAATGTGGTTCATTCTCAGCGGGGTGCATGGTGAGTTGAGCGTGGTTGCCACGGTGGATGGCGTGAAGCCTCCACACGCGCTATGTCTCCGTGGCAACACGCTCAACAAGCCACGTGATAAGATGCGCGGCTGACTGTCTCAGATGCGGAGGCAACTGGGATTCATCCTCCGCCACCTGGACCGAGGCGAATCACTACGCGACCACGAGGACTTAAAAAAAAGCACATTGGGAATATGGCATTCCAAATTGGAAGAAAAAGGGGAAAAATCCAAAAGAAAAAATCAAAAAAAAAAAATGCCACTGTCACTCCCAAAACATTGTGGTGAGTACACTGACTTTTTAGTGAAGTGGTTTCTATACTTGTAATGACTGTTTCCATGTGCTGTGAAAATAAACAAAACATTGCAACTCTGTCAGTGGCCAACAAATGCCAGATAATAATGCTAATGCTAATCCCTTACAAAAACCGAGAGTTCATGGCAAATTTGCCACTGATTATTTTTACATGCAAATAAGTGTTGCGACAAACTTGCGGCAAATTGTCTATTGTTGCCAAAGGTTTGCTGCAAGTTCACCTCTACCGGTGAGCTCCAAACTTCTGGCAAACATTTGCAGCAAATCACAAGCTCATTTGCATGTGAAAAAAATGAGTGGCAAATTTGTGGCTAGTTTGCCAAAACTCTAGTTCCCTATCTGTCACTCACTCAAAGTTGTGTCGATGTAGTGACACTAGGGGTCACTCTTGGGAGCCCCGAACACCTCTGCTTTTTGAAAAAAGGCCAATGAGAATTGGCGAGTGGAATTTGCATGCCACTCCCCCAGACATACAGATATAAAAGGAGCTGGTATGCAACCACTAATTCAGATTTTCTCTTCAGAGCCGAGCAGTTGCATTCAGTGCACTGAATTCAATTCAAACTCAGTTCTCTTTACCGTTCACCTAAAACTGCTGGATTTACGGCACATTTCAGCGGCTTCTCCCCCTCTGCACCCATGGAGTGCAGAGAACGCCCCTGGGTGCTTCGGCAGAGCAAAAGAGTATATTCTAAAAGAGTATATTTTCTTTCTAAAAGAGCGGCACACATTGAGATGTCTTTTTAAAGATGCCTTTCCTTTGTGTGTTATTCCTGGTTGCAGTCGTTATCTCTCCACTTCTAATGGCCACAATCGCTGTCTTACGTGTCTGGGCACTGCCCATGTGGAGACATCGTTTGTGGATGGGTCTTGTCCTCATTGCGAGAACATGACCATGGCAACGGTGCGGTCGCGGCTTGCATTCATAAGAAAGCAAGCCACCCCAGCGGCTCCCCGCCTCGGTCCTTCTACCTACGGGTATGAGGCCGTGCCGGTTAGCACTGGGAGCGATTTGGGGACCTCAATGGGAGCACCTCTGCTGGGTAAACCCCCACGGACCTCGCATTCCCCAGCACGCTTGCTTGCCCCGGTCGGGCTCTTGGATGAGACCGCCGGCTCATCTCACGACGAGTTCGACCTCTTATTCGGAGCCCGGGAAGATGATGAGTTATTGAGCGCAGTATCGGAGAGCGCGCTCATCCACTCTGTCACGGATGTCTCAGGCCGACGCAGAGATGACGGACATGCTTTCCCTGGTCAGCCGCGAGCATCGGGCTTGAGTGGAACCCTCCACTTTCCCCTGAAGCTCATGTCCAGGGCCTGTTGGTTTACATCATCCCTGATAGCTAAGGCCTACAGTGCCGCTGGACAAGCTGCCATGGCTCTCCTGCAAGTTCACCAAGCCAAGGTGCTAAAAGAGCTGCACGAGGGTAATTCTTACCCAGGATTGATGCAGGAACTGCGCTTGGCAACTGACCTCGCTCTCCGGGTGACGAAGGTCACGGCGCGGTCTCTCGGGCAGGTGATGTCCACCCTGGTGGTCCAGGAGCACCACCTTTGGCTCAACCTTGTCGAGATGAGAGAGGCCGACAAGGCACGGTTCCTTGACGCCCCCATCTCCCAGGTTGGCCTATTCTTCAACACTGTCGAGGACTTTGCCCAGCAGTTCTTGGCGGTGAAGCAGCAGACAGAGGCCATTCAACACATCCTGCCCCGGTGCGGCTCGAGATCCCACACCCCGTCTGCTTGTCGCCAAGGGCGTCCTCCTGCAGCAAAAGCACCGGCTCCGACTGCCCTCCACCGTCCCATTTCGGCAGGTTTGGCGCTCCAGCAGCGGACCCCCTGCCCATGCGCACCCAGCTGTGGCACAAACACGCCCACACCGGGTTGGTTACGACGGACTGTGGGGACCTCCTCCCCCTCCTCGACCAATCTTATGGTGGGTATCAGGAGCCAGGTAAGTGCTTCGATGTCCCTGGACTCAGCACGGCCACGGGGCTCGAGCCCCCGCGATGTGGCGCCTAAGGCTCTGCCCTGCCGCGAGGCCCCACCCGCCGGTACGTCTGACGTGATTATCCCCTTGGTCCCCCTCGCCCGGAGTTTGGACGCGTGGCTTACGCTTTCCAACCCATCACGGTGGCTGACCCGGACCGTCCGACTCGGCTACATAATTCAGATCGCCAGGCACCTGCCCAAGTTCAGCAGCATCCGCTTCACCTTGGTGAAGGGCGAGAGCGCCGCTACCTTGCGTGCGGAGATCACGACCCTTCTGCGCAAAGGCGCGATAGAGCCTGTCCCTCCAGCCGAGATGAAGAAAGGGTGTTACAGCCCTTACTTCATCGTACCGAAGAAAGGCGGTGGGTTGCTGCCAATCTTGGACCTGCGAGTTCTGAACCGGGCCTTGCACAGACGCAAAATGCATTTTAGCGAGCGTCCGGCATCAAGATTGGTTCGCAGCGGTAGACCTGAAGGACGCGTACTTCCATGTCTCGGTTTTACCTCGACACAGACCGTTCCTGCAGTTTGCTTTCGAGGGCCGGGCGACCAGTACAAGGTCTCCCCTTTGGCCTGTCCTTGTCCCCTCGCATCTTCATGAAGGTTGCAGAGGCAGCCTTTGCCCCACTAAGGGAAGTGGGCATCCGCATACTCAACTACCTCGATGACTGGCTGATCCTAGCTCACTCTCGAGAGTTTCTGTGCGCACACAGGGACCTGGTGCTCAGGCACCTCAGCCGTCTAGGGCTTCGGGTCAACTGGAAAGAGAGCAAGCTCTCCCCAGTTCAGAGCGCCTCTTTTCTCTGCTTGGAGTTGGACTCAGTCTCGATGATGGCGCGCCTCATGAAAGAGCATGCATAGTCGGTGCTGAACTGTCTGAAGGCGTTCAGACGAAGACAGCGGTTCCACTGAAACTTTTTCAGAGGCTCCTGGGGTATATGGCATCCTCTGCGGTTGCCACACCGCTCGAGACCGCTTCAGCACTGGCTTAAGACTCGAGTCCTGAGATGGGCATGGCACCTGCAACCAGACCTCCGGAATATCCACGTCTGGCCCTTGGATGGGACGTGGAAGACCTGCGGTGGTAGACACAATCCCTCAGGCTAGGGCTCCCTCTACGAGGTGCCTGTATGTTTTGAAGTGGTGTTTGTTCGCTAAGTGGTGTTCTACCCGATGCGAAGACCCCCAGAGATGCGCAGTCGGATCGGTGCTTTCCTTCCTGCAGGAGAGGCTAGAGGGGCAGCTGTCCCCCTCCACCTTGAAGGTGTATATAGTCGCTATAGCGGCACACCACGACACAGTGGACGGTAAGTCCTTAGGGAAGTACGACCTGATCATCAGGTTCCTGAGAGGCGCTAGGAGGTTGAATCCCTCCAGACCGCATCTCATCCCCTCATGGGACCTCTCTGTAGTCCTTCGGGGTCTACAAGGATGTGCCAAAGGTTCCCATAACCCTGTTTAGGGATCAGGTGGTGAACCTGCAAGTGCTGCCCCAGGAGGAGGCAGACCCAGCTTTGGTGTTGCTGTGTCCAGTGCATGCTTTACGCATCTATTTGGATTGCACGCAGAGCTTTAGAAGCTCCGAGCAGCTCTTTGTCTGCTTTGGTGGACAGTGGAAAGGAAGCGCTGTCTCCAAACAGAGGATCGCCCACTGGGTCATTGACGCCATCATGATGGCATATCATGCTCAGGACATACCGCCCCCTGTGGGGTTACGAGCCCACTCTACTAGGAGTGTAGCGGCCTCCTGGGCCCTGACCAGTGGTGCCTCTTTGGCAGACATCTGAAGAGCAGCGGGCTGGGTGACACCCAACACCTTTGTGAGGTTCTATAATCTCCGGGTTGAGCCGGTTTCGTCCCGTGTGTTGTCAGGTCCGAACACGTAAGTTCCAGGACAGCTGGCTGGGTGTACCACTTGCGTATAGTGCCTTTCCCCTCCCATGAGGTGAAGACGTGCACCTTTGACTCCCAGTCGTGTTCACAAGTTGTGATCACTGGATGACTTTCCTTCTAAGCCCTGTGGCAGACGACTTTGTGAAGAAACTTGCTGCCGGCCCAGTACATGTGCTAACTAAGCCCTGCATTTGGGTAGGTGCTCCACATGCGCTGGTTCCCCATAGGTGACCCCATTTGATATATCTTCTGCTAAATTGTTTCCCTGTTGGTAAATTGTCATCCTTGGGCAGAGGCCTCTCTGCCCCCAGTCACCATGCTAGTTGAAAATCCTCCCCCCTCGGGTAGGACCTACCATGCGACTTCTCCACATGACATACTTCAGACAAGACTCGGTAAGACCATGTGACGTATTTACACTCGCAATATACCCCCCCTTCTCTGGGCAGGGTGTGGTCTCCATGGTGTCTTCCCCTTGGGAGTGACACCCCCCCGATGTAGACATTTATGGCCTCCAGTCGGTTAACAAATTCCACTCTTTTTGGGGAGAAAAAAGAGGAAAAGAGACCATGGCTGGGCTAGCCTGTCCCTATTTGTTGGGCAGCCAACTTGTTCCTGAAGGACCGTTCGACGCTCATAAGAGCATTAGGGGAGGTTACATGATGGCATAGTGCGCTGGCATCTCAGAGATTTCTTTTTTATTATTATTATTTTTCCATCTTGAAAGCATGATAATCTAAGGCTATGTCCACTTTATCCGGATACATTTGAAAATGGTGTTTTCGTTTTTGAAACGCTTTCCATCCATACTGCTGTTTTCAAGCATATTCCATAGGTTACTCATCCACACAAAAACGTATGAAAACTCTTAAACCCCCCTCCTGCGCATGTGTAAAATCGGCATTCCATGTACGGTCCCTCACAAAAATCGAGAGCTCATGGCAAATTTGCAGCAAACTTTCCATGCAAATGAGCTTTGTGGCAAATTGTCCATTGTTGCAAAAGATTTGCTGCAGGTTCATCACTACCGGTGAAGAGCTGCAAACTTCTGGCAAACTCATTTGCATGTGATAATAATGAGTGGCAAATTTGCAGCAAATTAGCGGCTAGTTTGCCAGAACTCTAGAGCTGTGTCCGAAACCGCCCCTATCCACTAAATAGTGCACTATTTCGGGTGTTGGCCATTATGTAACATAGTGGTGTCTGTATTCATTCCCTACATCTCGTTCCCTACATTAGTTCACTCATTCTTATCCACAATGCAATCTGATTTCTAGTGTACATGCGATGTACACTCTCTGACCCCTATTTCCCATAATCCAATGCGGAGACGGCAGCAGAGTGCAATAGAAAATTGCAAATGGCGGACACAAACACCGGAGGCGGCAACTTTTACAAGTAACAAATTTATTAATAAAAAATACATCTGTATCAAGATATAACAAATTAAAATTAAACATATTGATGGACTAATTCATGATTGGTCACTAACTCCGCTTAAAAGCAGCTTTTGAGTCGTAACTAGCAAAGGTCATTTTTACTGTCGAGATTTCACGGAGCAAATTATCATTTGTTGGACTGTTCACTGTAGAGCCAAGGAGGGCGGGGCCGGGCTGGAATGACGCACGCCCGGTCCCCAATCAGCCTGATGGGGCGCGCGAGGGATAAAGGCGGCCGGGGACAACAGTTCGAGAGAGAGAGAATTACAGGCAGCTGTACTGTGTGTGTGTTTACGGTTGTGTGTTTGTTTAAGTTGTTCATTAAATTATTATTTAAGTTGTCAAGCCGGTTCTCGCCTCCTCCTTTCCACTGAACCCCCTTACACTGGTGCCGAAACCCGGGAAGGAGGAGGGATTCCCGTCGCAGAGTCCTCGACACTGCCGTCCACCCAGGGGAGCGCCGCTGCCATCCGATGGGGGATGGAGTAGCCCGACCACCCGGATGCGGGGAACGGCCGCAGTCCGTGAGGCGAGTGGGGACTGGACTACCCGACTGCCTGGAGCGAGGGAGCCGCTGTCGGGGGCGGAGGAGTGCCCAGCCGTCCCCCGGGAACGTGGAGGGGTCGAGAGAAGACCGCCGTCTGCGGGGGGAGGAGGGAAGTGACTCCCCGACTGCCTGGAGTGGTAGGGCCGCTGCCAGGGGCGGAGGAGTGTCCCCATGGGACGCCAGGAACGCGGAGGGGCGTTCTGTCCGCTGGGGGTCGGAGGTCTGACTCCGGTCCGCCCGGGGAGGAGCGGCTGCCGTCCACCTGAGAGGGTGGAGGAGTGATCGAGGACCACGCGACGGCGCATCAGAGAACCGGTGAGTTTCTTTTTCTCTCTCTCCTCTCTCTCTCTCTGTTGCTCTATGTTGGCCTTTCCCTTGCCTATTTTGTGTTGTTGTTGTTTTTCCCCTCCTGTCTCCTCCCAGGTCGAGGAAGGCGGGGATGACCCGCCGGCAGTCGGGGTGCAAGGCACGCCCCCCGGAGAGGAAGGGGGGATGTACGTCATGCCGGGGGCACCCCGGCCTGAGGCAACGCCGGGAGGAGTGTAGAGCCGAGGAGGGCGGGACCGGGCTGGAATGACGCACGCCCGGTCCCCAATCAGCCTGATGGGGCACACGAGGGATAAAGGCGACTGGGGACGACAGTTTGAGAGAGAGAGAATTACAGGCAGCTGTACTGTGTGTGTGTTTACGGTTGTGTGTTTGTTTAAGTTGTTCATTAAATTATTATTTAAGTTGTCAAGCCGGTTCTTGCCTCCTCCTTTCCACTGAACCCCCTTACATTCACATATATTATTTATCACATGTAACTACAGTATTCGCATACACTTTAGAAAATAATATACCGAAGATTTTCTATTGTTTTAGGGATGCATGAAGACATAATGTGTCTCATAATGAGCAGGATGGCCAATGCGCATCTCTTTTCTGGGCGCAGGAACGCAGCCCAGCTTGAATGGGAGTGAGTTTGAAGATTACTTTTCCTCAGGAATTAGTAGAGTTCAGTTTCAATTGATATGTCTAATTAGTAATATTTAAATCATTATGTTATATGCACTAGAGAACTGTACTGAAAGAGATGGGTTTGCTTGGTGTGGTAACCCCTGCCAAAGCTGCCAAAAAATGGGAAAACTTGAAGAAAACCTACAAGGTAAAGTCATCTTAATAATATATACAGTTCTGCTTGTAAATTTACATCCTTTGCAGCACCTGCTAGATGTTTTTTTAATGATGCATAAAAGTAGCTTTTTTTTAGTATTGCATTAATGAAGCTATTTGATATTACATATATGTACATACATTTCACAAATCCAGATCATAACTAAATTTACAAAAGATCCTGTTAAAAAGTTTACACGGCCTTGGTTTTTAATATCATGTGTCCTCCTTCAGGGTCAGTGACTGTAGCCTTTTGTAATGTTTAGGCAAGGCATTTCGCAAAGGCATTTCGCATTTGATCTCTCAACCACAGTGGCTGATCCAGCTTTGCCACTCAGGACAACTGAGGGGCTCATACTCAACTATTACAAAAGGCTACAAACAATCATTTATGCTTAAAGAGGCAAAAACAGCATACATTTTTGTTTTTGCTAATTTTAAAGAACAACTCTTAAAGATTCTATAAGGGGTATGTAAACTTTGAGCACAGCTGTATATACAGTATTTTTATTCAGTGCTGTTCAAAAGTCTTAGGCACATTAGGTGCTTCACAAAAACATTTGTCTTAAGACAAGTTATTTTATTTTGCTTAGTGTTTTAATTGAAAATATCAATTTTAGACTATAGTAATATACTCACTATCATGCATTGCATTACAGGAATAGTTCACCCAAAAATGATCATCTTTAGTAATTCTCTCATGATTTCCTCACCCTTATGTCATCTCAAACTCCTATGATGTTCTTCCACAGAATTCAAACAAAGATATTTTAATGGAAATATGAAGTCTGTTTGTTCACACAATGCAGGTGAATGGTGACCAAAAAGGACATCAAGGCAGCAGTAAGGTAGTACATATGACTGCAGTGGTTAAAACTATGTCTTCTGAAGCGATCCAATCAGTTTTGTGTGAGAACAGATCAAACCGTAACTCCTTTTTCACTATCTATCTTGACATCAGCAGTCTCCTAGCCAATAATGATTTCAAGCTCAATTACACTTGATGCATGCCAGAATGTTAGACGGTGCCAGGAAGTGTAATCAGACTTGAAATCTTGGAGACCTGAGCTTGAAATCTAGGGCTAGGAGACTGCTTATGTAAAGATTTACAGTGAAAAAGGAGTTACATTTATTATTATTATTTTTGTCTGTTCTAATCAAAAAGCTGTCTTACACATAAACTTTTTGCCGCCTTTATACCTTGCATTGTATGGCGATAAACAGATCATATCTCTAAAATATTTTATTTGTGCTCCGTGGAAGAAAGTCAGTCATACAAGTTTGAGACCACTTAAGAGTGAGTAAATGAAGAGAAATTTATATTTTTTGGGTGAACTATTCCTTTAAAACCATACTGAATGATTTTATGCTGTCAGAGCCTTTTTATATGAAAATGTCATGTATCTCTGTAAGATATATAATTCTCTTCATTTTTAGGAGCTAAGGAAGCCACCCACAGCAGTTGGGACTGAATTGGGGGAATCCACTGCAGGAATATGGAAGTGGTACAACCTCATGGATGAGGCAATAGGTGGGAGGCAATCCATATATCCTCCCATCCTAATTGCCTCATCAGAGGAAAACTCCATTGTTGCTGCAGTGAGTTCCCCTGATTCAGTACCAGAGGAGCCAGAGAAGGAGGACATGAGAGGGAGTGGAGATGCAGGGCTAGCAAAGAGACAGAGAAGGGACCAGAGGCTGAGAGGCAGAGGAGAGAATGAGAAGAGATGAGGGAGGAGAGACTTCTCTCAATTCTTGAAAAAACTGTGGAAAAAATGTAAAGTTTTGTTTAGAATAAAAAGTTTGATTTGAGTCATGTTTGCTCTTTTTTTTCTAAAAATTTTCCAGGAGTTCAGTGGACCTATTCTTCAGTTATTTAGTTTACAGCTGAATGTATTTTGTCTTAATAGCATCTTACCAATGGGCTGCGATGACGAGCTAACAACGCATGCCTCAAAGTTTTGCTCTTTATGTAATACGCCTTTTTATTCTCCTCAGGAAAATAAGATTCACCAAAACCAACAAGACGGAGTACATTTTTGCGTCAAGTTTGCCTCCGGACTCACGTCGAGGACACCGACAAGAAGAACCCCGCAAAAATGTGTGCTCGTGCACTTGTGTTAGTTTTTGTTGGAAGTTTACTTTTCTACAATTTTATAAATAAAATATAAGACAGTAGCATTTTTATACTTTTTATCTTTAAAGTCATACATAGTAAACAGTTCTATTATCTTTTTATGAAGAAAAAATATACATAAACATGACAAGTTGTTGAATTATTTTCTCTTTATCATTATGGAATAATCTTAACAAATGAACAGTTTTGATGCAAAAAATAAAACACAAAATGCCAAGGGTATGCACACTAAAACATTTAATTGCATATTATAAATATATATATATATATATATATATATATATATATATATATATATATATATATATATATATAAACTAAATAAAGATTACAGAGATGAAAAAATTCATGAAGCCATATAAGTAAAATGTTCATGACAAAATGTATGCAACAGCTCCCAGCATGGAATTTACGTCAGTGTCTGAAATCACTCATTTATTATATCGCTTATTTTCGTTCACTTCTTCCCCATATAGTCTACTATATGCCATTCACTATATAGGAAATAGTGAATAAGTGAACGAGTGGGCGATTTCAGACACAGTTTAGATTTTCGTAAGGGGTCAGAAACACAATTGTCTTCATGTTCCTTCGCCGGACAGAAATTCAGAGTAAACTACCTGTCGCCTTTGAAGGAATGCAATGTGAAGGTTGTACAAAGTAACATTTCTGTTTCACAACGCTATCAAAGTACATAGCAGGCACAACAATGCCGCTACAACATGGGCCGCCATCTTGATTGTTTTGGGTTGAATAGATCATATGACTGCATCATATGACAACAAATACATCCTAATTTTTAGATATCTCTGTTTCCCCTGTCCACAGTACAATGCGAAGATGTTTTTTTCAAATTTATCCACTTGGGAGAGCGTTTTCGAAAAGCTCAGTTTTCGCTGTCAAAAATGCTGTCTCAGTGTGGACAGAAGGCCAAAATGTTGAGAAAAAGGTATGTTTTCAAAAGAAAATGTATTAGTAGGAATATAGCCTAATTTACATCTGCTTAAAATCTTAAAAAGACCAGATTTACTAACATTGTAAGTCCATTACAATGTAATGTAACATATTGTACTAAAATAAACATCTCAAAGACATTTAACACAAACATGTAATTGATGTCTGGATGATGTACATGTGCTATCAGGGATGAAAACTTAGAGGTTTTACATTCACAAATAAATGATGTTATTACTCCCAAACTTTTCAGTGTGTACATTATTTTTTTTGGGATAGGTACCAAGCAGTTTATATTCTTGTATTAACTGCTGCCATGCTGTGCAGTGAAAATGCTAATCTTGTTGATGATTGATCTCACAAGTTTTGCCCAGCAATGTGATGTGTTTTCAAAGATGTTTTGAGTGCTATATAGCATGGAAGCTCTCTAGTCTGCAGGTCTCACAGAGCTGGTCCTCACCAGGGGTCTCAGCTTTCTCAGGCAAAGAGCTGAATTTGAATATTATTCTTGGTCTGGCCAGAGCAAGGCATCGCAATGGCACTGAGGAATATTATCTTTTCCAGTCTGCTGGTAAGAGATGTGGACTGGTGTGAGATAGGAACCATTCTTTAAAAGCACCACAGCAAGGGAATGCAATTTAATTTGTTTGTATGTAATTTACGTTCCTCAGCATTCGGTATAATGCATTATTTATGAAATCATATAAAATAGATGGATGAATGTGGGGCACATTTATGAATCCCAGGCAGAGCCACAAGACAAATGCGGTTTGTGAAGAAAATGCCGACACACCATGCGTGAAATCTGTTTCCTGCCGAGTGTGTGACCTTAGTAATGCACTTTTATAATGGAGCGAATAACAGTAATTGTTATGATTAGACCATAGCATCTAGACTAGATCCATACTTGGGATATAAGGGAAGACATTAGCCATGGATATTCCATATTTCTACAACAATTAGTTTCGGTCCTCAAATCCAAAGTTTCCCAACCCCCCAAAACTACACATTTTGAAGGTGTCATTAATCTAATACACCAGATTCAACTCATCAGTTGCTTAGTAAAGTGCTTGAAGACCTGAAATGTGTGTGTCAGATAAGGGAGATATCCAAAATGTGTAGTGTTGGGTGGCCTCCAGGAAAACTGTTGGGAAACACTGCTGTAATCGCTTACTCTTTATTTTAATGTGTCCTTGTTACAGTGTAATTACACAAGTAATTACTGATTATTACTAATTAATAACATGTACTTACTATAGGTTTAGGGTTAGGGTTTGGTTTAGGGTTAGTTGCTTGTAATTATGCATAATTGACTGTTATTACTATAGTAAATACATGTAATATGTGTAACAAGGACACATTAAAATAAAGTGTTACCTTGTAATCTGACTGGAAAAGCGGCTTTCCAAGAGTACTTTTTTATTTTTATTTTTTATTTTTTTTTTATAAATAATCAAACTCTGAGGTGAATAAATTATTTAATTTTATCAATTTAAAATTTGTCTAGAAACATATATGGAGATTATATAAATAGAAAGGTCATGAGAGCAATGCAAACATCAGGCTTTCATTGTATAATCAACACAATCATGAATGTACAAATATTTTTCTTTATAATTAAATGTACGTTTTTTTGTGAATGGCACTTTCAAGTTTTAATTTGTTTCATCATCCCTAGAAAATCATCAGAAACTGAGTTAAGGTTGTTAAGATTAAATACTTCAGATAAATCTTACATGAAAAGCAACAATAATTCGGCCCAGTGGTCGATGCTGAGAGGGGCTTCAGTGAAAAAACAGCAGCTAGCAGCAGGAAGCACCTACATTTAGCTCCCTCCCTTATCAACTGTTTGCGCTCCCCTTTGTATGGTGCCCCTATGCATTGCATATATAGTTTTTGCACCTCTGCCTGCATATATTTGACAATGACATGTTTTTTGCATGCAAAAAGTCTGTATCTTCACTAGCTTACATTACACCACAATTAAGATTGAAGCAGTACATTACAGCAACTTAAACTACTTGGGTAATCACATTCATTGCCAAAATTAGGCTATTATTGGCTTGCATGATGGCATTTACTGATCCAATATCTGCTTAAATTACACATACTCAATGAGACAATGAATTTATATGTTTAATAGCAAGTAGCTAGGAACTGTCAACAATATGATGGGCACAAAAATTAACCATTCATTCAATAGACATTGAGAAATTTTGCCAAAACTTTCCATAAGTAAGTTGCATTTACTGCTAGAGTTAAACAAGTCATATAACAATCCCCAGTCATGACTTTATCATTTATAAAGGAAGTACACCAAAGAAGACAATCCAGAAGCATGGTTTTATTTTAAAACGTGTTCAGTTTTACCTTTCTGCTAGTGCTTTTATTATAAAGGAGGAAGAAACTACTTCCCTTCAATCATGAAAGTGATTGGCTAATGCCAGCGACAAGCCCCTCCCACGTCCGGCTATGTAAGCAGGTACTTCCAGCTGCCGATCAAAAGGTACTTCATGCTGCCAGCTGCCGATTTTTCATGGAACCCTTACTGCCGTGTCCATTGATAAAGGAAAACTGTAAGTTTCATTACAAACACACACACACACACACACACACACACACAAAGCTTAACAGAGCTTGTCAGACCTAGCCAGCTTCAAAAAGGTTTACTGAACTCTGGTGTAGGGTAAATGTGAGAAAGGGGAGGGTAACCACGAAATACAGGCGAAAAGTCACATAAAGTGAAGACTTTACTACCATTTAGCACCTATTTGTTCAATCCGCTATCACTCGATCAATGCCATAATGCCTGCCTCATGCTATCGCACTCACAGCAGGACTCCACAGATCACTTTAAATGGGACAAGCTTATGGAAGTGGAGAGACTATTTACATAGTAAACTAAACTAACCGACTCGGACAACACCACTTTTAGTCACGTCCAAATCAAAATGAACTTGAAATGACTTTGTGCCTCAGAAAGCCAGTTTTTAGTGAGCACTCACCCTTAAATGTACATCTCCGTGCCATCATGTTAGTAAGGTGACTATAAAAATAACAGACGAACAGATAAAAGAGACATTATATATGCTAGTTGCTGTATTATTGTAGGTATTATTTTTGAAGCAATATAAAAATAATAATTATAATAAAATGCATAAACTTGATGATTATCTGTTAATATGAACATACAAAAATATAAGTATTGTATGCTTATTAACAGTGTAAGATAAAAGGTATTTCATATGTCCTCCCATACATAAAGCTGATTTATGGCAACGAACATATTTATAAAACTATAGGGTCTCATTCCTGAAACACGAGCAGAAAGAATTTTTGTGTCAGTTGTTCGGAAAGCCGTTCTGACGTAAATTCTCAGATTCATGAAAGTTTTTGTATTTTCAAAACGTTAGTTGGTACAATGAAATTTTTCACCTGCTCCCGACCACGTGTAAATTGTGCGTGAGACATCCTAACATGTTGTATTCTTTCAGGCAAACTGTCATGACTACGTTTTGATAGAAGTGAAATTAAATAAGTAACGAAAAAATGTACTAATAATTAAATGAGTGAAATTAAACTTTAAAAAATTACATAAATTATTTTAAAAAAGAAGGGGGAAAAAAAAGCTTTGTTTTCTTTTTAAACCATATCCTATACTTATTTAGAAACATTTCTTTACTGCTTGAATTTATTTTTTCAAGGTATAATTTTTTCCCAACTCTGCTTATCATTTCCCAGCAGGAATTCTTGATTTTTCTCGAAAAAATGAATGCCCTTCAACGTGACTGGTTGTACATTTTTTATGTTTTAATTTTGTAATTTTTTTTTATTTTATTTGATATGGACTATATAATTTAGGTTTCAGAATTAATGAAAACTAAATATGACATTTTTTTACACTCATGTCATGTCAAAAGATTTTTATTGACTGTTTGATTCACAAAAGAGTCATATGACAGCAACAACATGCAATGACATCCTCACTTTCTTTGAGACACTATTGTGCTTGCTTAATCAAAATTTTACGAGAATCCATTTCTTTCATAAAAATTAGTTAATTACTGTTCCACATAGTTGTTAAAAGGATTTAATAGCGAGTCTGCTGCCTTCCTTACATGGCGTTTTCATGGGCATGAATTATGATAATTGTGAATAAACGTGCACACGCCCCTCTTTATGAATGTTTGTAATTCACTAACACACACACATTTTATTGAAGAAATCTGGGGTGTACAAAGCATTTGTGAATCGGGAAGGTCCATTTCAGTAGTTCACAAGTTAATGTAATCCTGCTTAGAGGATTGTGTAAAACGTTTGTGGCTTGCTGTCCTGGGCGAAGGGCTCAAGGCTTGACCTAAATTTAAATAAAAATGTACATTGGACTAAAAAAAAACAAAAAAACTGAACCCTAAGTTGGTACTCTGCATCCTCATTTCAAAAGTCCACCACACACCACTAGTGACACCCAGTAATGTAACTGAATGCCCATGAGCAAAAACAGCAGCCTCCAGATTGCAAATTTCCTGGGAACCCTGCACTAGATGAGCACTGCCATGAAGCTGAAAGAGCATGCTAATGGATAACTCTCTCCAGTTATTTTAGAGCCTCTTGATTGGAACTAACTGTTGTATAATGTTTAATAGACCTAAGTCAGTGTAGATGCCATACTTTATTGTATTTAAGAAAGAGGCAATGAGGGATAGACGTACAGTCTTTTTTTAATGACATACTTCAGTTAAGTTGTCTTTCTTGTCCCACTTGGGGAAACTAGGTTTGCAGTACAGGTACTACAACAGACTTACAAAAAACATATAGATACACCAATGCAAAATAAAACGACAAGTACAAATTACATAAGAGCACATCGTGTGTGCAAATGTCCAACAGTTTAAAGTGTACATTTTTGTCTTCTGGAGCAATTCAGTAATCCTATTGCTACAGACACAAAAGAGTCCTTAATTCATAATTCATGTCAAAGTAAGTTTAGCGTCTACCCTGGCCAAAGTCTGTTATATTATTTACACAGTTATAAAAATTCTCATCTTTTGTCACATTTCGCAAGGAGAGCGAGTGCGAGCGGGGGAGAGAGAGAGTGCGTAAGACACCAGTTTACAACTTAATTTCAGTCCTGCGATGCTCTCTCCTCTCGTATCTGGGTTTACAAGTGCACAAGTGAGTTTTGCTACAGGTTTTTTGCAAAAGTAGTTGCAAAAGTCAAGGCAGGAAGATTTGCAGTTGCAGTGGCAGATTTGAGAGGCTGTAAAATGCCGATTTGTGGTTGCACTGCGAAAGTAAATTAAAGTACAAAAGTAAATATGTAATACAAGTTTGTGTCTGTCATTGTATTTATGTGAATGTCATTTTACACATTGTCATTTGTGACTTTGTGATTTGTCTACAACTCTGAATTCAAAACACAGGTTTTTGATTATTGTCTGTGGGTGCAGACTGCAACTTATTTTAAAGTTTTCACATTGTTGCTGTGTAAATTTCAACTTACGAATACAAATATTTATTGTACAAGTTCTCAAATTCAAATCTATAAGCTCTTAAGTTTTGTAACCAATTTACTTTCATAGAAATGCTGCCGAGTTTGGATGGGAGAGTTTCAAGACGGTAAAATAAATAAATAAATAAATACAATAATGTATGCTTGTACAAATGTTTTTATTATTGTTGGCAGTTTTTAGAATTCATATTTTAATCATTATGAAAATATATATTGAGTTAAGCATGACAAACAGAATGAAGATGTATTGTATATACAATTTTATAAGAATAACAAGTATTGTAATTGTTGTTATTATGATTATTATTATCCTACATGTAAGATAAAAGTTCATATGTAAGTTGTTTCTGCGTCATTTCCAGCGCTCTTTCCCAATCTCTCTGACGCTCTGCATTTACCTCAGCGTCCAAATTCACTCACTCATTTCGTTCACTCCTTGCCTGATATAGGACACTCACAGACATCCACTATATAGGAAAAAATGAATGAGTGAACAAGTGAGTGATTTCAGACGCAGCCCTAGTCTTGCTGCAGAATACTGGCCTTCGATGCAGGATTATGCCTCTCTGATTGTGACTCATGCCCTCGATTAATGTCTGATATTGTACTAAAAAAAAAAAAGGAATACGTAATATTCACAGAGCAGAAGACACATAGGTACAATCAGCACTTAGTATCAGTGTTGAGGAAGCTCCCTTGAAATAGTAACTTGGCAAGCTAAAAGCTACTTCAAGCTACATTGCTACTAATTGTAAGTAGCTAGCTACAATGAAGCTGTTTGGGAGGGGGTTGAAGATATTTGTTAATCAGAGCAGAATCTTAAACAAGTTTCCTTTATCAGGTTAAGGTCAGAAAATATTGGTAAAAAAATATTGGCACACAGATTTTTGCTCATTATACCAATTTTGTGTTGCCTGTAAACACAGTTACTGGTGTTTTCACTG